>NC_080175.1:42865545-43120466 GCF_950295315.1 Erinaceus europaeus | reverse complement strand
TGCCTCAACTCCTTATTTTTTGCCTTGACAAGTAATTTTATTCGGGGAAGGCCTTCTCTTCCACTGAGCATGCAGCTTTGGGAGGGACACACATGGAGTGGTGAGGGAGGAAGGGGGTGCCTGCCTAACCAGCCAGGTCAGCCTGGCGGTCAATGGAGTGACATGCCGCAGCCAGATCGCCCTCACATTTGACAAGTAATTTTTTTTTTTCATTTGTTCTGTCAACATTTGTTTTATTATTTTTAAAATTTGTTACTTAATGAGGGAGTGAGAGGAAGAGAAAGAGAACTATATCACACTGGCAACATTTGACAAGTAATTTTAATTGGACGTCATTTACAACACTCTCCTCTCTGGATTTCTCTCGGTCCTAGCCAACAACAGCAGCACTGGCAACAATAACAACATCAAGGGCAACAAAATGGGAAAAATGGCCTCCAGGAGCAGTAGGTTCATAATGCAGGCACAGAGCCCCAGCAATAACCCTGGAGGCAATAAATAAAGTTCTAAAAAGTTTACATATATATCATGACCGGGATTCATCTTGCCCTGCAGGACTCATTACCCTTTACTGGCTGGGGGCGTACCAGTCCTTGAACTCACCTTGCAATCCTAGCAGGCACTAGGCTTCTTACATTTGTACTTGACTTGGGGCACATCCCTGTGTGCTTTCAACTGTGATTTTTTTCTCCAAATAGTTTTATTATTTTAATGAGAGAAATAGAGACACCAGAACATTTCACAGCTCTGGTGTATGGTGGTGCTAGGGATTGAATTTGGGACTTAACCTCAGGCATGAAAGTTGTTCCCATGGCTATTATGCTATTTCCCCAGGCCTTTTTGTTTGTTTGTTTTACAGCCCCAGATGCGGGATTGAGCTCTCTCCCAACTCTTCAGAAGCGGAAACAAATTAGTGTAACATTCCCTAGGTCATTCAATTAGTTAAGATTTCCAGTAGCCTCTGGGCTAAATTTGCTGGAGTTTGCAAAGGTAAGATGTGCAACCAACAGGCAAAGAGTCTTTATTGTGTTCCAGGAGGTGGCACAGTGGATAAAGCATTGAAATCTCAAGCATGAGGTCCTGAGTTCTATCCCTAGCAGCACATGTACCAGAGTGATGTCTCATTTTTACTCTTTCTCATTAAATAAATAAAAATCTTTGAAGGAAAAAAAGAAGTATTTAAACCCATTAGAATTGGACCCTGCTGAACTGCTTTCTCCCTTCTAATCAAGCCACTGTAAATTCTAAACTGATCCCTTAGGCATGGAAACCCTTTGCTTGGCTAACTTCTCTTCCTGTCTCAGCTCAAAGCCCACCTCCAGGACACATGTATCTTCCTTGTACTTTAGGTCATATTAGTCTGCTTTGCTTGCACTGACCCTGGTGAAATGGCTGTGTCCTCCCCTGATGCCACCAGTTATATATGTCAGCCTTTCCTGCCTTCCACCTTTTCAATTTCCTGCTCAGACCACGCAGGCCAGCCCCTGTCCTCGGGGTGTAGGGACAGCTGGCAATTCCTGCTTCTTGGAGTTCAGGCAGATGGTAAAGAAGCAAGTGCACGACAGACATTGGTGTACGGGGGATTATTTCATTTTTCTTTTTTCTTACCGCACTTTTTTTAAAAAAAGAATTTATTTATTCATGAGAAACATCGGAGGAGAGAAAGAACCAGACATCACTCTGGTACATGTGCTGCCAGGGATAGAACTCAGGACCTCATGGTTGAAAATCCAATGCGCCACCTCCCAGACCACTTATCTCATTTTTCTATCACAGCAAAGTCCAGTCCAGGTCTGGCTAACAGGGATACCCAACAATTGCTAGTGATTGGGTCCCTAGTGCTACATAGACCTAAGTCCACTTAAGTCCACGGCTCCACAATGAATTTGGAGTGGGAGGGAGGGAGGGGTGTATGGAGCAGCAGCATGCACTTCCTGGAATGCCCAGCAGTTCAGCCTGCTTCTGGTTCTCCAGGATCAATGCCATTCAAAGCGAGGCATGACTCATAAAGACAGACCCACCAATACTCAGAAATAAGGACCTTGTGGGTCCCACCACCCATGGTCCCACCTTTTTTTTTTTTAAGGCAATCTAGGGGAACCAGGAAGACCAGGCTGTCCCAAGGTGGGGGCTGTTTCCTGTGTACTGCCCCACCCACCCTCAGATATCAGGCTGGGGTCCCCAGGCAGGGCCAGCTTTATTGGCTCAGGGTGGAGGAAAGGAAACCGACTGCTGGCCACTGCTGGGGAGCGGGCTACAGCCTCCAGGGCAACTCAAAGTCCTCTGGTTCCAAGGGACTGCAGTGCGTAGACTCCAAGTTCTTGAGGTGTTTGCGAGCCAGGAAGAGTGCAAGTTGCCGGCGGCGCCGCGCGCTCAGGCTCTGGCCCACCAGCCAGGGGAAGGGGAGCCCGTGCGGCCCCCAGGCCTCCTCGCCCTCCTCCTCTTCACAGCTGCCATGGTAGGAGCGCAGCAGCGCCAGGCACCACTCGTCGTCTACGCGGTAGCGAGCGTAGTAAGCGGCCTCTTGCGCTGGGCTGCCAGCGTGCAGCCAGCGGGTGACCACCGCCAGGCCCTCGCGCGCCATCACTGTCGGGTAGCGGTGCTGCAGCAGGCGCAGGAGCAGTTCGTTGCCGCGGTTGCCCTCCACGTCGCCGGCCGGCAGGGGGCGCAGGTGGCCCGAGGTGCTGACCACGTCGTCCTGCGTGCGCCGTAGCAGCAGCACTGGCCCCGGGTAGCGGCACAGCTGCTCCGCCACGTTGAGATTGAAGTGTGCGCGCACGGTGCGCACCACCAGCCCCTTCCAGCTGTGGGGCATGACCTTGAGGGCGAGCGGCACCAGGTCGTCGAAGGTGGCGTCGAGCACGAGCGCGCCCAGCTCTGGGTACATCATGGTGGCCCAGGTGGCCGTGAAGCCACCGATGGACCAGCCATAAACCACCACGTGCGCGGGCGGGAAGTGCAGGCGGTGCAGCGCGTACTTGACCACCACGTCCATGGCGTTGGCGTCATGCTGAGGGAAGGGCGCGCCCGTGCTGCCCCCAAAGCCCGGGTGGTTCCAGCCCAGCACCGAGTAGCCGGCCTCCAGCGGCGCCGACAGGCAGCCCATCTCGTAGAAGCCGGCATTGCCCTCGCAGCAGATGACCAGGCGCAGGCCGCGGCCGTGGCTGCCCGGCTGCTGGCGGCGGTCCATGAACATGGTGTCAATCTCGTTGCCGTCGCAGGCCACCAGCTTGGCGCGCCGGCCGCGGTAGCGCTCCACCAGGCGCTCCTGGCCCTGCTGCAGCAGCGGCAGCAGCGCGCGTGTCATGAGGAACATGGAGCCCGGGTACACCAGCCAGCGGCCCAGCGAGTGCGCCAGCGCGTAGCTCGCCAGCTGG
The DNA here is from genome assembly GCF_950295315.1 of Erinaceus europaeus. Lineage (NCBI taxonomy): Eukaryota > Metazoa > Chordata > Mammalia > Eulipotyphla > Erinaceidae > Erinaceus > Erinaceus europaeus. Next base: position 43,117,089 of record NC_080175.1, on the reverse strand, counting down.
CCGGGCAGCTCGCGGATCTGCTGCAGCAGGCACTGAGTCTGGCTGCGCGCCCCCCGCGGCGGCCGACCCAAGTGCCCGCCCAGCGCCGAGTCCCGCAGCAGCCACACGCCCGCGGCCGCCGCCGCACACATCAGCGCCCCGTGCCTGCTGCCTCTGCCCGCCGCGCACACGTCATCCCAGCGGAAGTCCACCGGCCAGCTGCGGAAGTTGTAGGTGTAGTTGGCGGTCAGGTAGATCTTGAACACGTGCATCAGCGCCTTCACGAAGCACACGAGACACATGGGCGCCCAGGCTACAGCGCCGGGCCTGCCGCCCAGAGCCCGGGCTGGGGGCGCCCAGGGAGGCCCAGGCCCAGCCCGGTGGACGGCTGCGGGGGCGAGCAGCTCGCAGAGCCGTCGTGGGACATGCCTCCCCAGCGCTCGGGCCGAGTGGCCTTTGTGACCTGGGCCTTCCAGGCGCCGGCCCAGGTGGCCTTGACCGGCTGTGGCCAGCTTTGTGAGTCACTGTTGCCCAGGAAGGGTTTCCAGGTGTGGTGGACTTCGAGGGGTTCGGACCCGCCCCCGATGGAGGCCACGCCCTCCCTGGGACTTGTCACCTGAGTTCAAATCTACTATTCCTGGACAGCACCGAAGGCCCCCAGTCCACCTAACCGCAGAGGTCATGGTTTCACTGGGGAAAATGTGGGGCTTGCCACAGCCCTGAACTGAGCTTTGCGTAGGACCCTCCCCACCTCCTGATGGGTCCGATGCGGTGATTGGGGACCTAGGGGCAGCAAACAGGAGATCTGGTCATCGACTAAGGTCCAGGGAAAGATTTGGGGTTGCAATACCAGCCCAGGCCTGCAGTCTACACTCCCAGCCCTCTAGAGTCAGGGAGCGGCCCAGGAAATCCACTCACCCCAAAGGCTGAGGAGGCAGCAAGTCTGCTCTGGCTGGGCCTGCGGCAGCCCCTGCACACCTTCCTTCCCAGGAAATCAGGGGGGAGCAGGCTGGAAACCCCCACCTGTTCCAGATCCTCTTTCCATGCACCCAGCAAAGGCAATGACCTTCTCCAGGTGGGTACTGCCTAGACAATGTTCCTCATTTTTTCAGCCCTCAGTAGAGCTTTCCTCCCCCTCAAACCACGGGCAGGCTGAGCCTTCCGCTTTTCAAGAGAGTCCCCTTGCCTCTTGTGCAGCAGAGAGGGCCCAGCCACTCCAGAGCAAAGGAGGTGGGCCCAGAGGCCACCCTAAGGGTGAGGGGAGACCAGCTCAGGGGCTTATTCGACAGGGGCTGAAGGGCTGGGTGGTGGCACATCCGATTAAGTGTACATATTACAATGCACAAAGGAACCAGATTCAAGCCCCTGGTCCACACATGCGGGGGGGGGGGGAAGCATCACAAATGGTGAAGCAGGCCTGCAGGTCTGTTTCCCCCCTTTCCCTCTCAACTTCTGTTTCTAGCCAATAAATAAAACATAAAAAAATAAAAACAGTAATTGAAACAAACCCAACCTGTCCCTGTAGCCAGCCTGCTCCAGAGATGCCCAGCCCAGAGTTCCAGGCCCCACCTGTTTCCCTGCTCCTTGTGCCAGGGATGGGCCAGGTCAGCTTCGTGCACCGCCCCCCCCACACACACACACAGACACGCACACCTGCTTGGGGGCTGGAGGGTAGGGAGTTCAGTGTGTGGTAAGTGAGTTAGGAAGACTGACTAGCCACTAGGGCTGATAAACAAAAGACAAGACACCCAGTTAAATCAGAATTTTAGATAAACAACATATATGTTTCAATCTAAGTTTGTCCTAAGTGTTGCTTGGGACATAATTTGAACTACAGTCTTATCTGAAATTCAAATCTAATTAAAGATGCTGTTTTTTAGGGTTTCTTTCTTTCTTTCTAACTAAATCTGGCCACTCTACCCTCACAACTCCCCTGCCAGCTGAGATCCAGATTTCCCTGACAGCCCAGCCCTTCACTCAAATGAGCTCATCTGGCAGATTCTGAAGGCCAGAGGGGGTCTCAGTGTCCACTGGTGCTTGTGGACAGGGGCCCCCTGCTGCAGTCCTGGAGGTGGTGCAGTGGATAAAGCATTGTACTCTCAAGCATGAGGTCATGAACTCAATCCCTGGCTTCTCATGTGACTGAATGATACTCTGGTCCCTCTGCCCATCATAAAAAAAATATTTTTGGGGGAGTCAGGTGGTAGCACAGTGGGTTAAGCGCATGTGGCACAAAGCACAACGACCAGTGTAAGGATCCCGGTTCGAGCCCCGGCTCCTCACCTGCAGGGGAGTCGCTTCACAGGGGGTGAAGCAGGTCTGTAGGTGTCTTATCTTTCTCTCCCCCTCTCTGTCTTCCCCTCCTATCTCCATTTCTCTCTGTCCTATCCAACAACGATGACATCAATAAGAACAATAACTACAACAATAAAAAAAAAAAAAACAAGGGCAACAAAAGGGAAAATAAAGAAGTAAATATTTTAAAAAACTAAAAAAAAAATATTTTCAAATATTAAAAAAAAAACCTATGCTATACAACCAGGGGGTAAGCTTCACAAATTGTGAAGCTGGTCTGCAGGTGTCTCTCTCTGTCTCCCTGTCTGTCTCCCCTCCCCTCTCAATTTCTATTTGTTCTATCTAGTAAGAAGAAAAGATAAAAGAAAGGCGGCTGCCAGGAGCAGTGGATTCATAGCGCTGGCACCAGGCCCAGGCCCCAGCAATAACCCTGGTGGTAATTTTTAAAAATCCTCCCTTGATCGTTCCCTCTTTACTTGGGGGGATGGGGGTGGGGTAGGGAATGGCTGCCACTGGAGGTAATCACCCAAGGGTAAGGGATGGGATCCAGTGGTCCCTGATCTTCTGAAATGTCTCCCCTGACCCTGTGACTCAGGCTAGAGATGGGAACCAGCAGAAGGGTCCTTGGATCCTCTGGGAAGTATTTCACAAATTGATGCAAAGTGTTCCAGAGGAATAAGGGAGTGTAGAGGAACAGGAGGAACAGGAGTATCCCCTACACGTATCCCACCACCATACACACACACCACATAGCAAGCACCTTTCTTTCTTGGGGACTTCAAGTCCCTGCTTCCTCAGCCCAAGTGAACCCAGGCAAGGGCATAAGAAAGGACTGTTCTCAGTTTGGAACCTGCACACATACACAGCACTGGGGGTGTCTTTGAGGTTTGTTCATTATTCAGGCTATAAGACACCCCATATTTTGTCTGGATCCCCAAGGAAAAGATACAACTTGGAGACGCAGGGACCTCCTGGGAGCAATCTCCTAGCTCCTGTCAGCTCTGCCCTTCAGCTACCCCACCTGCCCTTGGCTCCCCAGGGGAAGGCAGGAAACCGGATGGGGGAAGGGCAGTAGCTGGATTCTGAGGGGCAGAGGTCGATGAGCTGGAGTTGCGGCCCCACTGGGGCCTCACCGTTCTGGCCTGGTCCCTGACTCCAGCAGTGCAAAGCCATCAGCTCTTCTGAGACAGGAAGGCATGTGACAGGAAAGGAGCCCTTCCCCCTGCTGTCCCCTCTGCCAGAGAGCCCCCCACACTCAACCCTCTGGCTGAGCCCCATCTGCTCAGGGAAGCTGGGCTGTGTCCCATGATCAGTTTGAGGATGCAGCCCTGCCGCTACCGCATTCCCGCATTCCCCCCCCCCCTCTGTCCACCAGGCAGACCTCTGAGCATGTACACCTACCCCCCCCCCCACCACCACCCAGGAGTCACTCTGTGAGCTGAAAGACCTCTGGCCTCCACCCCCACTAGCCCCCCCCCCTCCCCCACCCAGGCAGCTTCCCAGTTCAGCCTCCCTGGAGGACCTTGATTTATGCTGCCAGGCGGCAGAGCCAACCTTGGAGAAGGCAGGAGGGCAAGAGAGAAAACCAGTCCCAGAGGCTGGAGGGTCAGGGGCTGGGATCCAACCCCACCCCCCAGGAAAGCTCTCCCCACTACCCTGGAGCAATGCCAATCTGGGGGGTGAAGGCTGCTTCTGCTCAGGAAGTGGGGTGCAGGGAAGGTGGGGGATGGCTCAGAGCCTGGGGACAGGAGGGGACGCTTCCTGGCGGATGTGGGGTCAGAGGAAGGGCGGAAATGGCCAAGACAGCTGCTGAACATCTGGAATCACAGAGACTTACCCAGAGCCCTCAAGGATGGTGAGGTTAGGGGGGGGGGGAGGGCATGCCCACGCCCTCTCCTTCCTGCCTCCCGGCAGGCCAGTCTCCAACTTACTCTGAGCTCTGCCTCCCATTAGGGGAAAGTCTAGGTTTGGGGTCAGGAGCCCTCAGGTCAGTGTGGGGCACTAATGTAGAGCCAGAACCACCACGCCCCCACCTCCAGTTGACCAAGTACAGCCTGGGGTCCTATTCACATACTGGGAAGGGACACTGTCCTCTCTTCTCCTTTCTGTCACCCCAACACAGGCACAGGCTGGGGTCAGGTGAGCGCCAGCCTGCAGGCAAAAAGGGAACTGTCTTTCCTTTACCCCTCTGTGTCCAGAAATAACCTCCAGCTTTCCCACTTGCCTGCAAACACACACAGCATACTCGGGGCTAGTCATTTGCCTTGACAGGAGCCCAGATGTCATGCCTGCAGCACTGGGCACTGGCCTTCCTCCAGCATTGTTGGCTGCAGGGACTAGGACCCCAGCCCTTTAACTTCACACAGAAGGTTCTAGAACCTTTCCCTCTGTCTTGGCCACTTTGCTTCCAGGTGCTTTCCTCCATCTTCTGGACTCCAAATGCCTGGATGTGATTGTTAATTAAGACAGTCGGGATGGTGGAGGCATAGTCCAGATTTCATGTCCAGATCGCCCTGTGCCCATGCAGAGCTGGTGCCCACAGCCAAAGGCAGCTCTGTACTTGTCTGCCTGCATACATACCCTCTTCATGGTTACCATTTGCTGCTGGGAGCCATTCCACCAGTGAGGTGATCCAGTCCTGTTTTTTGCCTGCTGCTCCTTAGAGATCCCTTCACCTGTGAGACCCTGGTGCCCACTCCTCCTGGTGAGCTACAAGGAAACTCTGGCATGGATCATGAGGCCAGCCCTGTGCTGGGGCAGGAGGAGTAGGAGATGAGGATGGGATGGTGGAGGCTCTGCTCCCTCTTCCATATGGCAGTCTCAGGTGTGTTTGGTCCACTGACCTTGATTGAGGGTGAACCCAGAAAGTACCCCTAGGGTTGAGATGGGAAGGAGCATGGAGGACTAGGGTGAGGTTGGAGGAGGGGGGTGGGTCCTGCCCCTCCCTAGAGAGCACAGACCTTTCTGAGACATTCCTGGCTCCTCCAGGTTTTTGAACATAACCATGTCATCTTTTCAGCTGGCCTGAAATGGCATCACCACCCCACGGGGACACTGATACTGCTCTTGGGAGACAGTGTGGGCAGTACTGGGACTGGTTTGCCAGTGTCCCCCAGAGCAGAATCTGTGGCAGTCGGGGTGGCAGGGAGTCTGTTCTTGCAAACAGGAACCCTAATTCCAGGTGGGTAACCCCAGGAACTGGAAGAGCACAGGTTACCACATGCTTGGTGGGTGGGCTGAAGCTGGCTTTTGCTCAGGCTTAGGCCGGGCATCCAAGCTGTGTCCTCCAGACTAGGGCTTCCTCCTGACCCCAGAGCAGAACAGAGCAGAGAAGGGGGGTTCTGAGACCTCCGGGGGGGGGAAACGGAGGGGAGGACAGGGACCCAGAGGCTGAGGTGGGGAAGGTCAGCCCAGGCAGTGACCCCTGGACCTTCTAGGATATAGAGGCCATGGGTCCCTGGAGCATTAGGACTGTGGAGTAGGGGGAGGGGCTGCAACTGGAGCTACTCCCACCCCAGCCTGCTCCCTATCTAGGTTATAGCCCTCTGCTCCTGTTAAGTCTCTTGTGCAGATTAAATAAGGCAACTGTCCTGGAGCTGACCCCAGGGGACCCCGACACTTCCCTCCCCCCTTGCTCTGTTCCCAGCTTCAGCTGAGTTCTCCCTGCTGGCCCCCTACAACCCCACTGGAGCCCCAGGTCTCACCCACCTCTGCAGTGGGCGGGTAGCCTGGAGGATGGGGCAGGGACCTAGTGGTTGGGTGGGAGGCTGACAAGCCAGCCTTTCTTTTCATCAGCCTCTCCCCTCCTGGCTGCCCTGTGGGAAGAGGAGGGAGGAGGCTAAGTGGAAGGAAGGGGGAGTCTGACCCTTTTTGTCTCACTCTATCTGAGGGGGAAACTCCCACCATAGTTGCTGTGGCTACTCTGACCCCATCTGGCCTGCTCATCCTCCAGACTCCACCGGCAGGTGCCCATTCAGGGCAGGCTTAGCCGGGACTCTCACGCTGAACCCACCCAAGAAAGTGGCAGATTGGGGAGTAGGAAGAAGCAGAGAAGAGAGAGCCTGATCAGCCCCCTTCCTGTCTCCCTACTCTCCACACACACACACACCCCGACCCACCCCAGCAAGGTCACACTAACCACAGGGCTGTCCGCCCTTTGGCTTTGAAGCTGCCTGGAGCAGGATGGGCTGCCAGGGCCTGGTGAGGCAGCGGCCCACCCCTCTGGCTGCGTGGGAGCCCAGTGACCACAGGCCTCCAGCGACCTTTGAAGTGCTGGGGTGTGGCAGCAGGAAGTGGGAGGGAGCCCACCCAAGCCCAGGCCCACCCGCCCAGAGGCTCCAGGCCCCAGGCCACCACCCCTCTGCTTGAGCCAGAGCAGCTGCTCAGGTGCTCACTGAGTGCCCAGACATGAGGGGGGCAAGGGGTGGGGCTGTTACCTCTCCCCAGCCCCAATTTCACATGGGCTTCCTGGGAGAGGCAGGAGTTGGGCCTTCTCCCTCTGCTAAAAATAAGAGGCCATAGTCTTTGTGGAAAACCCCTGGGGGGTGGAGGGTGGTAGTGCTCTAGGGCTGGGCCAAGGGAAGACAGACCTGTAGGAAATGCCCTGGGGGCCCTGGCTGCCCCAGCTCTACTGCAGTCTGCTGGCATGGCTCCTGGAAAGTCCCAGGCAGGAGTCTCTCAGGCAGGCCCTCTCCCAGGGAGAGCCTCCCCTCATCCCAGCTGATGGACCCCCTCAGTTGTGCTGGTCTCCCAGGGAGTGTATCCTCTGGGCCTGGGAGGCTGCCACCCCTTCTTCCCTCAAGCAGACCACCTCTGAGGGCCTAGGGTGCAACTTGAGTCAGGGCCAGAGGAGGGACTGAGAGGCAAGGCAGCCAAGTGGGGTCAGGAGCTAGGGACTGTGGACAGACTCTGGATTGTGGGGTGGTGGCCTGAGCTCCCAGAGGCTCAGTGCTGAATTGCTGAATGTGGCATCTGGGAGGACTAAGGAAAAGGTCCCTCTGACTGGAGTGGGGGTGCAGGGGGGCAGCGAGGAAAAGGGGGCAGGTCAGCTGAGCTTTGTGGGAGCCACTGAAATGTGCTCAGTGAGAAAGTGCCAGGCTCAGGCTTGTAGGCCAAGGTCTCAGCCTTGGTGAAGGAAGGCTGGGGCTGCTGGGGAGGCTGTGGAAGGAGGTTCAGGGTGTGATAGTCCAGAGAGGTGGGAGTTCGCTTTTGAGGAGAAAGTGGTGTGCTTGGAGGGTTTGTGGTCTGAGATGGGGTGCAGGCTATGGGTGACCCTGGCCATAGGCAGGACCCAGGCAGCTCAGAGTCCAGCCCAGACTGCATACCATTCCCCTCTGCCTCCTCCTCCCCCTTCTTTCTCTCCTTTACCCCACCCTCCTCCTCTCCTCTCCCTCTTCCTTTCCTCCTTCCCCTCCCTCCCTCCTCCTCCTTTAGTCAATGAAATGTGTAAAAGTCACCTAATTTCACTGAGTGCTGTTCACTTTTGAAACAGGAGGCCATAAAAAGTGCTGTCCAGCAGAATAAGAAGTGACCCAGAGTCTGGAGGGTTCAAGTCTCTGGGGCATATGACCCTGAGTTTTATCACCAGGTCAAATGTGCCAGAATGATGCTCTAGTCCTCTCCCTTTCTCTCTCTCTTATATAAATAAATAAATAAATATTAAAAATAATTAAAGTACTGCCCTAGGACCAGGATGGGTTTCAGAAAGTGTTCAATTTCATGCCTTAATAAATCTGAGCCCTAAGTACAATAATTTCCCCTCCTCTCTCTTCCTTTTATTTATTTATTTTTTCCAGAACACTGCTCAGCTCTGGCTTACAGCAGTGTGGAGATTTGAACCTGAGACTTCAGAGTCTCTGGGAATTCAGAGCCTCAGGCATGAGAGTCTCTTTGTATAACCATTATGCTCTCTCCCTCATCCCTGTCTCCTCCTCTTCCTCCTCCTCTGGATAATTTGCTGGACAGTATTGATCAATCTGCTATTTTTTTCTTGCTTGTTTTATTTTTTATTTTTAGAGGGATAAAAGAGAGAGAGAGAAAGAGGGAGAAGGAGAGGGAGAGGGAGAGAAAGAGAGAGAGAGAGAGAGAGAGAGGTAGAAGAGAGAGAAGAGGAGAAAAGACCATAGCCCCAGGGAGGCTGGGTGATGACATACCCAGTTAAGCATACATATCATCAAGCTCAAGGACAGGGGTTCAAATCTCTGCTCCCTATTAGTAGGGGGAGTTGGGGGGAGTTCACAAATGGTGAAGCAGGTCTGCATGTGTCTGTCTGTCTCCCTCCCTCCCTCTTTATCTTCTCACCCCTCTGAATTTCTCCTCTTTGTCGGGTCAAAGAAAAGAAAGAAAGAAACAAAGGGGAGAAAAATGGCTTCCAGGAACAGTTGTTTTGCTGTGCAGGCACCAAGCCCCAGCAATAACCCTGGTGACAATAAAAAAAAAAATAAAAAAATAAAGACATTGCATCCCTGCTTTACCATTTGTGAAGCTCCCCTTGTACACGGTGCTCCTGTGTGATGACCAGGGATTCAAACCTGGATCCTCATCATGGCAAGACTATAAGCTCTAGCCCCAGCCGCCCTGTTTGCATTTCTTTCCTTCTTTCTTTTGTAGCTATTATTGTTGTTATTGATGCCGTCATTGTTAGATAGGACAGAGAGAAATGTAGAGAAGAGGGGAAGACAGAGAGGGGGAGAAAAAGACAGACACCTGCAGACCTGCTTCACCACCTGTGAAGTGACTCCCCTGCAGGTGGGGAGCTAGGGGTTCAAACCGGGATCCTTACACTGGTCCTTGTGCTTTGTGCCACCCGCGCTTAACCTGCTGTGCTATGCATTTCTTTCTTTTTTTTTTTTTACTCCCGGAGGCCACTTTTTCCATTTTGTTTTCTTTGTTGTTATTGTTGTTGCTCTTGCTGTTGTTGTTGGATATGACAGAGAGAAATCAAGAGAGGAAGGGTGAGAGAGGGGCAGAGAAAGGCAGACACCTGAACACCTGCTTCACCACCTGTGAAGCAACCCCCCTGAAGGTGGGGAGCCAGGGGCTCAAACAGGGATCCTTACACCGGTCCTTGTGCTTTGCGCCATGTGCGCTTAACTCGCTGCCACCATCTGCCTCCCCACCCCACCCCAGCCTGCATTTTTAAGGGTACCAGCTCCTGGGCTGATTGTTCCCCATAAAGAACAATAAGCAGGGAGAAGGTGAATGGCCAGGACTCTTCTAGACGATGGCAGGAAAGGACAGAACTGCTAATATTTGCTGTATTTTCCAGAGACAACACAAATTCTAAATTGAGCTAGAAGGAAGCCAAAGATAAGTGAACGCTGAGTGTTAAGGAGAAAGGAAGGTAGAAAGTTGGTGAGATGTCACAGCTGTGTCCTCATGGTGAAGTGTGCTGAATTCTCATCCCAGTGGTGGGCAGCACAAGGCAAGTCCCTGGCCTGGGGAGCTCATACTGGTGGGGAGACTGAAACTAGCACATAAAAAAAAAAGCCAGGTGGTGGCTCAGCCAATAGAGCACACATGTTATCATTTAAATGGACCCAAGGTCATGCCCCTGGTCCCCACCTACGTGGGGAGACATCTTGAGTGATAAAGTGGTGCTGCAGGTGTCTCTCCACTCGGTATCTCCCTCTCTATTTCTGTCTCTTACCCTTTATCCAGAAGAAATAAAGGAGGACCCAGTGGTGGTGCACCTGGTTGAGCGCACATGTCACAGTGCACAAGGACTCAGGTTTGAGCCCCCAGTCTCCACCTGAAGGGGAAAAGCTTTACGAGTGGTGAAGCAGTGCTGCAGGGGTCTCTCTGTCTCTCTCTCTCATTCTATCTCCCCCTTCCCTCTCGATTTCTCGCTGTCTCTATCCAATAAGTAAATAAAGATTAAAATAATTAAAAAAAGGAAAAAGAGACAGATAGCTGCAGCTCTGCTTCACCATTCATGAAGCTTCCCCTTGAAGGTGGGGACTAGGGCCTTGAACCTATGTCTTCATGCACTGTAACATGTACTTAACCAGGTGCACCACTACCTGGCCCCTAGAAAGAGAAAAAAAATTTTTTTGCCTCCAGGATTATTACTGGGGCTTGGCGCATGAACCACAAATCCACTGCTCCTGAAGACTATTTTTTCTCTTTTGTTGCCCTTGTTGTTTTATCATTGTTGTGGTTATTGTTATTATTGTTGTTATTGATGTCGTTGCTGGCTGTTGTTGGATAGGACAAAGAGAAATTAAGAGAGGAGGGGAAGACAGAGAAGGGGAGAGCCCCGGCTCCCCACCTGCCAGGGGTGTTACCTCACAAACAGTGAAACTGGTCTGCAGGTGTCTGTCTTTCTCTCCCTCTCTCTTTGTCTCCCCTCCTCTCTTGATTTCTCTCTGTCCTATCCAACAATAGCAATGACAACAACAATAATAATGACAACAAGGGTAACAATAAGGGCAACAAAATGGGAAAAAATGGCCTCCAGGCCATTTATAGTGCAGGCACCAAGCCCTAGCAATAATCCTGGAGGAAAAAAAAAAAAAGGAACCTAGATAGCTGGTGCCAGATAGTAGCACAGTCCCTTAAGTGCACATGGCACAAAGCATAAGGACTGGCTCAAGGTGAGTCGTCTCACAGGTGGTAAAGCAGATCTGCAAGTGTATATCTTTCTCCCCCACTCTGTTCTCCCCCTCCTCTCCTGACTTCTCTCTGTCCTATCCAGCAACAATAACAATAAAAACAAGGGCAACAAAAATGGGGAAAATGGCCTCCAGGAGCAGTGAATTCGCAGGTTCTGAGCCCCAGCAATAACCCTGGAGGCAATAAAATAAAGTAAACAAAAACCTAGGTAGCAGGGAGTCGGGCGGTAGCACAGCGGATTAAGCGCAGCAGGTGGCACAAAGCTCAAGGAGTGGCATAAGAATCCCAGTTCCAGCCTCCAGCTCCCAACCTGCAGGGGAGTAGCTTCACAGACTGTGAAGCAGGTCTGCAGGTGTCTGTCTTTCTCTCCCCTACTCTGTCTTCCCCTCCTCTCTCCATTTCTCTCTGTCTTATTCAGCAACGACGACATCAATAACAGCAACAATAACTAAAACAATAAAAAGGACAACAAAATGGAATAAATAAATAAATATTTTTAAAAAACCCTAGGCAGCAAAAGTAATAATAAATAAACAGGCTGAGGTATTTTTTGTTTTGTTTTGTCTATTGGGAAATGGATGTTGAGGTTTTCTGTGCATGATAACATGTGTTCTACCAAGTGCGGCCCCACCAGGCCCTGATTTGTTTCCTACCTTTTTTTCCTCCTAGGTTATCAATGGGGCTCAGAGCTGGCACTATGAATCTACTGCTCCTGGAGTAGATTTTTCCTTTTTCCAATTTTTCCTTTTTTTTTTTTTTTTTTGCCTCCAGGATTATTGCTGGGGCTCGGTGCCTGCACCACGAATCCACTGCTCCTGGAGGCCATTTTTTTCCCTTTTGTTATCCTGGTTGTTTTTATCATTGTTGTGGTTATTATTGTTGTTACTGATGTTCTTGTTGTTGGATAGGACAGAGAGAAATGGAGAGAGGAGGGGAAGACAGAGAGGGGAAGAGAAAGATAGACAACTGCAGACCTGCTTCACCACCTGTAAAGAGACTCCCCTGCAGGTGGGGAGCCGGGGGCTCGAACCCGGATCCTTACGCTGGTCCTTGCACTTTGTGCCACCTGCGCTTAACCCACTGCGCTACTGCCCGACCCCCCCTTTTTTCTTTTTTTAAAAAAATATTTTATTTACTAATGAGAAAGATAGGAGGAGAGAGAGAAAGAGCCAAACATCACTCTGGTACATGTGCTGCCAGGGATTGAACTTGGGACCTCCTGCTTGAAAGTCCAGCGCTTTATCCTCTGTGCCACCTCCTAGACCACCCCCCCTTTTTTATAGACTAGGACAGGGCAGGGATAGATAGCATAATGTTTATGCAAAGAGACTCTCATGCCGGAAGCTCCAAAGTCCCTGATTCAATCCCCTATAACAGCATAAACCAAAGCTGAGCAGTACTCTGGTAAAAAAAAAAAAGAAGGAGGAGGAGGAGGAGGAGGAGGATACAAGAAGAAGAAAAGAAAAAATCTGGAATAGGACAGAGAGAAATTGAGAGAAGAGGGGGACATAGAGAGGGGGAGAGAAAGAGAGATATCTACAGACCTGCTTCACCGCTTGTGAAGTGACCCCCCCCTGTAGGTGGAGAGCCAGGGGCTTAAACCAGGATCTTTGTGTGGATCCTTGTGTTTCATACTATGTGTACTTAACCCAGTGCGTTACACCTGGCCCCCCCTTACCTTTTTTCCCCCTTTTTTTGCCCTTGTTTTTTATTGTTGTTGTAGTTATTATTGTTGTTGTAGTTATTATTTTTGTTGTTATTGATGTTGTTGTTAGATAGGACAGAGAGAAATAAAGAGAGGAGTGGAAGACAGAGGGGGAGAGAAAGATAGACACTTGCAGACCTGCTTCACAACCTGTGAAGTGACTCCCATGCTGGTGGGGAGGGGTGGGGGGGTAGGGGCTCGGCCAAACCGGGATCCTTGTGCAGGTCCTTGAGCTTTACTGCCATGTGCGCTTAACCTGCTGCGCTACTGACTCCCAGTTTTATATTTATTTATTTATTTATTTTCTCTTTTGTTGCCCTTTTTTATTGTTGTTGTTATTGATGTCATAGATAGGACAGAGAGAAATGGAGAGAGATGGGGAAGACAGAGTGGGGGAGAGAAAGATACCGACAGACCTACTTCACTACCTGTGAAGAGACTCCCCTTCTGGTGGGGAGCCGGGCGCTGGAACCTGGATCGTTATGCTTGTCCATGCGCTTCACACACGTGCGCTTAACCCGCTGCACTACAGCCCGACTCCCGCTCCTTACCTTTCTTTATCTCTCTCTCTTTCTTTCTTCTTGATAGAGAGTAAAAGAGGGAGGGACCAAAAGGAGAGACACGTGCAGCACTGTTTTGTTACTCATGATGTTCCCCGCATGTAGGTGTCGATGAGTTCTGTGCTTAAAATCACTGTCACTGTGATACATTGCTCTCCAGTACAGTTGGCTTTTTGAAATGGCGTGGTCTTGAATGGAGGACTCAAGAGGTCGCCCAGTGGGTTTGATTAGTTTGATTCCTGACGCCACATGGGAGCAGCATGACAGAGCCAGGGAGAGCTCCATGAATGGTGGAGTGGTGTGGTGGTGTCTTTCTCTTGATGTTGACTTCACTCTATCCTCTGTGTTTCTCTCTAAGAATAAACAAAAAAAGTAGACTCAGGGGAGAGTGCAGGGAGACTGCTCGATGGCATCTCACATCCCTGAGGTCCTTAGTTCACCCCTCCTCCCTTGGATATTAAAATGAAAAAAAGAAAAGTTTATAAGAGCCTGGGGGCTGGGGGTGGCACATAGTTGAGCACACATATTACCCGGATTCAAGACCCTGCTCCCCAACTGTGGGGAGGAAGCTTCATAAGCAATGAAGCAGGGCTGTAGTTGTCTCTTCCTCTCTTTCCCTCTCACTTTCCTCCTCCCCTTTCTCTCTGTCCTATCAAATAAAAAGAAAGGGGGGGTGGGAATGGTTGCTGGGATCAAAGGGTTTGTTGTGTATTCACTAAGCTCCAGTGATAACCCTGGTGGCAATTAAAATAACAGTAATAAAAAAGAAGCAAAAAAAGTAGAAAGAACTAAAAAGTCACCTTAAAGTACCTAATGAAATAGTTTCTATTTAGCTTCCCTCCTCACTTACCTCTTATTATACGTCCTACAATCACTCCAAAGCTAGCCATGTCAGACAAAGTAAGGACTACAAAAGCTGAATAGGGGCAAGAGACTGGCACACCTTAACGATGACTCTTCATTCACTATCAAGCCACCCCATCACGTGGGGCCCTAGTCAGGGAGCCCTGGGATTCCCACACAGAGATGATGGGCCTAGACCTCTAACACAGCCCTCTCACCACTGTCACTGGTCATCTCCACCAGGAACAACATAATGGACCCCTTTGTGGGACCCTAAAGGACCTTGCCCTCAATGTGGATCAATAATGGTAGGGAATGTTCCACTCTCTGAAGGGAGGTTGGGCAATATACTCTACCTACTACCTGAGGAAGATGGGTCTTGAAATTAGTGCAGCCTGGAATGTTCCTAGCCATGACCACAGAATGCCAGTTCAGACCTACAGGGATGCAGAGGCTGCACTAATTTTACTGTATGTATGTATGTATTTAAATTGTCACCAGGGTTATTGATAGGTCTTGGTGTCTATGCAACAAATTCATTGCTCCTAGCAGCCTTCTTTGTCCCTTAATTAATTATTTTTGATAGGATAGAGAAGTTAAGCAGGGAGGGAGGGATAGAGAGAGAAAGAAAAAGAAACACCTACAATCCTGTTTCACCACACATGGAGCTTCTCCCCTGAAGGTGAAATCCAGAGGCTTACAACTGGGTCCTTATGTGTGGTAACATGTACACTCAATTGAGTGTGTCACCAATAGGCTCACTTGCTTTCTCTCGCTCTCTCACTTCTGCTTTAAGGTATATATTTTCCCCTAACTTATGGATACATGTTTATATGCCCTATCTCATGGGCTGTGGTCTATATCCAGGTTTTGAGATTTTGAGTGCCACTCAAAATGGAGTTAAGGAGTGTTTTGAGGTAGAAACAGTCCCCAGAGTAATGAAGCTGAAGAGTTGACATCCCAAGCCTAATGTCTCTGGACACAGTCCAAAGTGAAGCATGCTGAGGTAGTACTGGTTGCATTGATTAGGCTGGAATCAGCAGATGTGTTATTAGTTGGTATGACTTGAGAGAAGCTTGCTGGAAAGTGAGCCCTACCCTAGAGGTTCCAGGACTGGGAGACGTATGGGCTTTATAGAGGAAGGGGAAGGTTTCTGCTGTCTTAGGGTTTAAGAAGGCAATCGATGGGAGTCAGGTGGTAGCACAGTGGGTTAAGCGCACGTGGCACAAAGCATAAGGCCTGGTGTAAGGATCCTGGTTCACACCCTCCGGCTCCCCACCTGCAGGGTGCCGGGCTAGTGTGGGGGTGCTTCTTCCTGGGCGTGCACTCTCTGGGTTGGAGAGAACTCAACCAGAGCCAGCCTGGGCTGCTACTCACTCAGCAATGCAGGAGAGATGACTCATGAATTTGTGGTGGAGTGGCAATGCAATGTCTTTATTGATCAGAGAGCCAACGCTTTTAAATGGTAGATCCAGAAGTGGCAAGTTGGAAACAGAAATGGGTAGGAAGGGGGTGGAGAAAGGCAAAAGTGGACTGGAAAGGTAGGAACTTCCTTAGCAAGTGTCGTGAGGGTTTTAACTGGTAGGATTAATATTACCCTGCAGGCAGGGAGGGTCTCAAGGTAGAAAGAAGATAGATCAAAGGAATGGAATGGGTGGGGATCTCTCAGGCAAGACAATGATTATGTAGATAGGCCATAGTATCAGGAATGCAGGGTGCTTTGTGAGGCTCCTCACAATTACCCAACAGCAGGAGAGTTGCTACACAGGTGGTGAAGCAGGTCTGCAGGTATCTATCTTTCTCTTCCCCTTTCTGTCTTTCCCTCCTCTCTCAATTTTCTCTCTGTCCTATCCAACAACAATGACATCAACAACAACACTAATAACTACAACAATAAAACAACAGGGAAAACAAAAAGGAATAAATAAATAAATAAATATTTTTAAAAATAATAATTTGGTTATTTCTATAACCAAATTATTTGGCAATTGGTTTAGCTTTGAAAATCCCATTGTTAGGATTTGCTGTATCATATAAGACCTCACCATAATTTATGTCCTTTTATACTATTTTTATCTGTATCTTATAAAGTAACGCCACCAAGTGCTTCTGTTCTCCCAGGTCTAAGCCTTTTGGAGACAATATTTCAAAGAACAAGCCATTATTAGAAATGTATTAACAGGAGTCAGGCTGTAGCGCAGCGGGTTAAGTGCAGGTGGTGCAAAGCACAAGGACCGGCGTAAGGATCTGGGTTCGAGGCCCGGGTCCCAACCTCAGGGGAGTCACTTCACAAGCGGTGAAGCAGGTCTGCAGGTGTCTATCTTTCTCTCCCCCTCTCTCTTCCCCTCCTCTCTCCATTTCTCTCTGTCCTATCCAACAACAACGACAACAATAATAACTACAACAATAAAACAACAAGGGCAACAAAAGGGAATAAATTAAATAAATATTTTTTTTAAAAAAAGAAGTGCTCTAAAGCCACTTATTAAAAAAAAAAAAAAAGAAATGTGTTAACAATTTGAGCCCACTGTTAAAACTCAATCTGATTTCCAATTTGAAGTCTTAAGTGCTTAGAGTGAAGGAACATATACTCAGTCTATGGTCTATGCAACAAAAAGTTTGAGACATTCAATCCATTTTTCCCCTTTCATATTAATTAAATAGTTGTTTTTGAGATTGTAAGTTAATAGGAGTGTACATTAACACCATTCCCCCCCAAAAGAGAAAGTAAACAAAACAAAAAACACCATTCCTACCACAAAAGATCTGTGTCCTGTCCCCTTCCCTCTTTCCCCCCTCCCTCCAGTCAAGCTGAACATCTACCCTCACCTTTCACCCGGAGATGTTTTTACTTTGGTGCCCTACACCAATTTTTTTTTTTTTTTGTCTCCAGGGTTATTGCTGGGGCTCGGTGCCTGCACTGTGAATCCACTGCTCCTGGAGGCTATTTTTTCCCTTTTGTTGCCCATGTTATTGATCGTTGTTGTTACTATTATTATTGTTGTTGTTGTTGTTGTTGGATAGGACAGAGAGAAATGGAGAGAGGAGGGGAAGACAGAAGGGAGAGAGAAAGACAGACACCTGCAGACCTGCTTCACCATTTGTGAAGCAACCCTCCCTGCAGGTGGGGAGCCAGGGGCTCAAACCAGGATCCTTATGTGGGTCCTTGAGCTTTGCGCCACGTGAGGCGCTTAAGCCACTGTGCTACCACCAGCCCCCAAAAGTTTTTATTATTATTATTATTAAGTTCTTCTTCTTCTCTTCCTCCTCCCCCCCTACCCCATCTTCTTCTATCAGCGCACTGCTCAGCTCTGGCTTATGCTGCTGCCTGGAATTGGATTGACCCTGGGATTTAGAAACCTCAGACATGAAAGTCTCTTTGCATAGCCATTATGCTGTCTACCCCCATAGGCTGTTTCTATTTCATTTTTTAAAAAATATTTTATTTGTTTATTAATGAGAAAGATAGGAGGAGAGAGAGAAAGAACTGGACATCTTTCTGGTACATGTGCTACCAGGGATCGAACTCAGGACCTCATGCTTGAGAGTCCAATGCTTTATCCACTGCGCCACCTCCTGGACCACTCCCTTTCTTTCTTTCTTTCTTTTTTTTTATGTGACACCAGTGAGTGAACCCAGGCACATATGCAGCTCTGTTAGCAGCCTCCCTGACCCAATATCCTATTCTTTATTTGGGGAGAGAGTGAGAAAAGAGTAAGAGACAGATGGAGAGAGAAAGGAGAGAAGAGAAAGGAGAGGGGAGAGAGAAGAGAGGAGAGAGAGAGAGAGAGAGAGAGAGAGAGAGAGAGAGAGAGGACCACAGCAACACTCCCCTCACTCTCCATGGAGTTTCTCTGGTGCTATCCATGGTGTTCCCACATGTTGCTGGGGCCTGAACCCAGGACCTCAGGGGCTGTAAAGGGTGGGCTCTACTAGGTGAGTCATCTCCTGTCCCCTAGGCTATTTTGGGGTCACAGCATCATTTCCTGCTTAAATAATTAGAACATACTGACAAGGTGTTCCTGTGAACAAGCATTTGTGTTGGACACGAGGGAGGCTGACACTAGGAGACTGATGTGGGGGCAGGGATGAGGCCTTACAGCCCCTCCCCCCCCAACAGGGTTGAATCCTCTAGTTTGGATTTGCCTCCTACCTATAGGCAGAGACTCAGAGCTTTTCGATGCGTTCATTCTAGGAAGCTCTTACTGTGCTATCTCATGCACCCCTGGGGAACTTCACCTTCCAGACCAGCTCACAGAAAGCCAGACTCTGCTGCCAGTCCTGCTGGCCCCCTGACCCATGACTCATGACCTCCTAGGAGACAGACCAATAGCCTGTCCCCATTCTCCCAGGGCCAGCTGTTCCTCCCTTGAATAACATGAGTGCCTATTGAAGGAGGAGACTTTGGGTGGCAGACAGAGGAAGGAAAGCACCCCCCCATCTCCAGTGGCAGTATGACTCTGGGCTGCTGGTCTTTGCATTGGTGCTGGTGGGGCACCCTGAGACTGGGCCCAGGGGCGAGTGTGTGGGCAGCTCCACACCTGGCGTAGCGGGGGGGGGGGGGGGGGTTTCAGAGTTCTGGGGCAGTGACTTCTTTGATGATGGCTCCCCTGTCCTCCTCATCATTGTGCTGGCTGAAGCTGGTGAGCCCTAGGCCCTGTGACCTCTTTCCCCTGTGGCCTTGACTGGGACTGGGAACCTCCGGCCTGTGTCCTCTTGGCCAGCCAAGAGGATGTCCTGTCCTCCAGGCCTCTCCCCACCGCCCTCCTCCATCCCCCGGGGCCAGGGAGCTGGAAGGCAGCCCAATGCCACCCCTCCACCCTCCACCCCACCCTTGGGGGCCCGGTCTCTCCTCCCAGTAGATGTGGAAGCAGGGAACAGAGCCCCCGCCTGCCCAGTACCTGGGGTTTTTCCAGTTCCCCAGTGGGTCAGGGGTAGGTGTTGCTCCTCGGAACAAAGGCTGGGGGAGGAGAAGGGAAGTGGGGCACAGGGAAGGAAGGCACAGGGGCTTTGAGTGCTCTGAGGTCACCTTTCCAGGAGCTGCTACCCCCAGCCCTCCGGACTTCCTGTCATGTGGGTGAAGATATGAAGAGGAGAGAGGGGCTGCTATTGAAAGCTCAGCTCCCTCAGCCCTGGGGGCCTGCACCTTATCATGGGGGACAGGGGTGGGGGTGAGGAAGAGCGTGGGGTCTCTGGTGGGAATGGTGCTGGGAGATCCTCTAAGGACTCAATTCCCCAATGGGGGGCCACAAGGAAAGTGGCCTGGAACTGGTGGACACCCTCACCTGTAGACATCTCCCCAGAGGGTCTATGGAGGTAACCCCCAGGCTCCTCCAAGCACACCCAGCCCACCTGCGGGTGCTCTCTGGGCATCAGGGCCTGCATGTGGATCAGTGTTCACATGTGCCTGTGTGTCTAGGGCAGGCATCAGGGATAGAGACTGTATGTAGCTGCTCTTGTATGTTTCTCAGCAGCCCTTGGACACTTGTGTGTTTATGTGTGAGAATCTAGAGGTGCATGTGGGTGTAGGCTCCTGAGTGTCTGCATTTGTGGGCTGAGATTGATCGGTCCCCACCCCCATCCTGAGAAAGCTGCCCCCGCCCAGGGGTGGGGGTCAGGGCAGAAGGGCAGCTGCTGGACTACCTCCCCCACCCCCCAATCAGGACTCAGGCCACCTTCAGCCCAGGCAGCTCTGCTGAGTTAAAAATAGCCCCAGGGCCTCTGGAAGCGGAAGGGGTAGAGGCACCACAGGCTTGGGAGGAGGAGGAGGAGGAGGAGGAGGAGGAGGGGGAGGAGGAGGAAGAGGAGGAACCCCCCTGCAGGGGAGGGCGGTCCCCCGGGCCCATGCCAGCACTCCAAGGCCAGCAGCCAGCCTGGCTCCAGCAGGGCGGGCCCCACATCCGCCAGCCCAGCCCCACCTGCGTGGCAGAGACCCCCCACCCCTGCACACTCCTCCAAAACTCAGCCCTGGGTGCCCAGCTGCTCTAAGCCCTGCTGCCAGCTCCAGTCCCCAGATGGAGCAGGGCCCTCAGGTGCTGTCCCGGCTCCCTTGTAGATGGGCACCTTCCCCCCAGGCCCCAGTGCCTTCTGAAAGCAGTCCGAAAGCAGTCCTTCCTCTAGAGGCTTTGGTGAAGGAAAGCAGTCCTTCCTCTAGAGGCTTTGGTGAAGGATTTTAGGAAACGTGTCTCCAAAGTTATACCTACAGAAACGTGTGAGGAGCACTCACTTATGATGGAGGGACTCTTCATTAGCTGATCACCCGAATTAAGGACACATGACATGGCCAGCCCTTCTGGCTAAACCCTGAAGACCATCACTCTGGTCCTGGCGGCCTCAGTGGCAGAGGCATTTACTCTTCATCCTATGCTCTGCCTTCGCTGAGCCTTTGAGTCTCCCTCTCTAGGGTGGTTACAGATAGGGCAACTGAGCATCCTGATACGCATATTTCAGCTGAGTGGACTTGAAGCCTTGTATGTGCAACACCAGTGACCAACCACTTGAACTGATATTTTCTTTCTTTCTTTCTTTCTTTCTTTCTTTCTTTCTTTCTTTCTTTCTTTCTTTCTCTTTCTTTCTTTCTTTCTTTCTTTCTTTCTTTCTTTCTTTCTTTTGGATAGAGGGAAGGGGAGATGGGGTATGGGTGTTGGGAGGTAGCACATTGGTTCATATTGATGGCACCGATAACCTTGGTGGAAAAAGAAAAAAAAGAAAGAGAGAGAGAGAGAGAGAGAGAGAGAGAGAGAGAAAGAAACAGGGGCTGGGCGTTGGCACCCTGGGTTAAGCACAAGGACCTGTGGAAGGATCCCCAGCTCCTTACTTGCAGGGGGTGTTGCTTCACAAGTAGGTCTGCATTTGTCTTTCTCCCTCTCTATCTTCCCTTCCCCTCTCTCTGTCCTATCAAACAATAAATAAAATGGCCACAGGAGCAGTGGATTCATAGTGCAGGTACAGAGCACCACCAATAACCCTAGAGGCAAATAAAATAAAATGGAAGGAAGGAAGGAAGGAAGGGAGGAAGGAAGGAAGGAAAGAAGGAAGGAAGGAAGGAAAGAAAGGAAAGAAAGAAAGAGGCACCTATAGTACTGTTTCACCACTCATGAAGCTTCCCAGCTATAGCTGGGGACCAAGGGCTTGAACCTGAGTCCCTGAGCACTCTAATGTGTGTACTCCATCAGGTGTGCCACTGCTCAGCCTTCCTTTCTTTTATTTCTTTTTGTGGCAAAAATTAGGTGGAGCTCAGTGCCTACATGCCACCCCTTTTCCCAGTGGCCACTTTTCTTTTTTTTTAAATATTTATTTATTTATTCCCTTTTGTTGCCCTTGTTGTAGTTACTATTGTTGTTGTTATTGATGTCATCATTGTTGGATAGGACAGAGAGAAATGGAGAGAGGAGGGGAAGACAGAGAGGGGGAGAGAAAGATAGACACCTGCAGACCTGCTTCACTGCTTGTGAAGCGACTCCTCTGCAGGTGGGGAGCCAGGGGCTCGAACCGGGATCCTTAAGCCGGTCCTTGTGCTTTGTGCCACGTGCGCTTAACCCACTGCGCTACTGCCCGACTTCCTCCTTTCTTTTTTGACCAAGGTTGAAAAAACAGAGATAGTGAAGGAGAGAGGGTGAGAGAAATAGAAGAGATGCCTGTGACACAGCTCCACTGCTCAGAAAGCTTTTCCCCCTGCAGGTAGAGACTGGGAGGCTTGAATCTGGGTCCTCCTGAATGGTGATGTGTGCATTCTACCAGGTGAACTATCACCTGGCTTCTCACTTATTATTATTTTTTTTAACTTAGATGGAGAGAGAAGAGACAGAGGAGAGAGACACCATAGATCTGTTCACCAGCAGCACCACTCCACCATCTAGGGAACTTACCCAGGTCCCGTCGTCCATGGTGTGTCCATGTGGTACAAGGGCTTTGGGCATGGCTAGGTGTATGCTGTGCCAGCTGAGACCCCTCCTGGCGCCCTGGCATGTGTTTCTTGCTGAGCCTGAGTGTGTGATTCCTGGAGCTAATGTGGTCACTGACTGCCATGGTGCTCTGAGGATGCAGCAAACAAGATGGTGCTGTTAGGGGGTGCAAGGATTTGCTGTGATTTGGTGCCCCCATCACCCCAGAAGTTCCTGAGACTCCAGCTGGGCCCACCTTTGTGGGTATGTCTCTTGGATGGGGCAGGTGGGGCCCCCAGGGTCTCCTGTGGGTGGGGTGGGTGGTGAGTATGTCCCCCTGCACCCCCCCTCGCCTAGTAGGCTCGCTCTGGGGAGTGCCCTGTCCTGCAGGCCCACACCCACCCTTCCTTCCTCAGGAAAACCTGTGGTTTGATAAGGCCTCCAGTGTCTGGGTTTCCAAACCACCCCAGCACCGCCAGGTTAGTGGGGACCATGACAACCTGCTCTGGGTGCTACCCCCTAGAGACTCCCAGTGGCTCCAAGGGACAGCGACCTGAGTGGTCCTGAGTGGTCCTGGCACCCTGGCTTCATCACAGAGGGCATAACAAGGCATCCTTCTGAGCCCTTCCAGCAGCTCTGGCAGACATCTTGCTTGGTTGAGGCCTCCAACCCCCTCTAGCCCTTCACCCTGATGCTTCCTCCTGGGCCCACCCTACATTCCTCCATTCTGCCTGCTGTGCTTGGACACTGGGCTCAGCTGTTTGGGGCTCAGTTCTGGAAAGTTCCCTAGGTGCTCACTGATGCACAGAGAAGGGAATGGGACTCCCCCAAACCACACAGCTTGTGGTGACCCTAGATGAGGCCAGGATGGATCCAGAGTCTTCTGGCCCAGGCCACAAAAGGGAACAGAAGGTGAGTCAGAGGACCTAGAGGGGGTTGAATTATTATGTGGAAAAAATGAGAAATGTTATACATGTACAAACTACTGTATTTTATTTTATTTTTCACTGTATTTTATTGTTGACTGTAAACCACTAACCCTCCCAATAAAGATAAAAAAAATGAAAAGAAGAAAAAGAAAGAAGGTGGGGAGTTGGGCCTGTCTGGTTGGGGTCCTTCCCCACAAAGGGAGAGTTTCATCCTGGAGGCCAGGGGAGAAAGAAATCCTGGAGGAGAACAGAGAGTAACCAGGTGGGCAGGGGCAGGAAAGGCCTTCCAGGTTGAGGGGGACCAGATGGTGGTGCACTTCGTTAAATGCACATGTTACCATGTGAAGGACCTGAGTTTGAGCCCCTGCTCCCCACCTGCAGGGAGAACACCTCAAAACTGGTGAAGTAGGTCTCCAAGTGTCTCTCTTTTTCCGCTATCTCCCCCTCTCCTCTCAATGTCTCTCTGTCCCATCTAATTAAAAAATAGGCTGGAGTCAGGCAGTAGCGCAGCAGGTTAAGCGCACATGATGCAAAGCACAAGGACCGGCATAAGGATCCCGGTTCGAACCCCGGCTCCCCACCTGCAGGGGGAGTCACTTCATAAGCGGTGAAGCAGGTCTGCAGGTGTCTGTCTTTCTCTCCCCCTCTCTGTCTTCCCCTCCTCTCTCCATTTCTCTCTGTCCTATCCAACGACGACGACATCAATAATAACTACAACAATAAAACAACAAGGGCAACAAAAGTGAATAAATATATAATTATTTTTTAAAAAATAGGAAAAAAATGGCCACTGGGAGTGGTGAATTCTTAGTGTCAGCAACAAACCCCACTGATATCCCTGGTGGCAGAAAACAGAAAACAAACAAACAAACCCTTCCAGATATAGGGAGTGGCAGGTTGAAAGGCCCTGGGGCCAGGGTGTGTGTGACAGCTGGCTATCTGGGCACCAGTTGGTGGGTTGGGTGGTGGCATGTGAGGCTGGGCTGCTGGGCAGAGGCCCAGTATAGGCTGGGGTGAGCAATCTCTTGCCCAAATTGGGGCCTGTGGGCAGTCCCAACTTGGAAGGAAGAAAGAAGCAGGCTTGAGTGGTATTCAATTTCATTTCCAATGTTGCCTTCCCCCTGGGTGGAGTTGGCCTGAGGTGGGGGTGAAGGGAGGCTGGAGGCTGAGCTGGTGAGGCTTGGCTGGCATGGGGAGGAGAAAGTATTCAGAGGGACTGGTGCCACCCTGCTGCCAGGACCTCACTCCTGTCCCCAACCAGACACTCATACCCATCTTCTCAAAGGGATTATCCCCATTATCCAGGAACCCCAAGCCCTCATGTCCTTCTGGACCTCCTGTCCACCACACTGAGCCTCCATCCTGGGATCACAGCATCTGTGTTCTCCCACACACCCCTTTGGCTTCTCCTCTCTACACCTGCTCCAGCCGGAGCTCATCAGCTCTCCACCCTGACCCTCTCTCACTGCTGGTGGATCAAGTCTGGCTCCTGCACAGGGTGATAGCTTACCAGGTAAGGCATGTGCCAACTTGGGCAGGGGGATTTCTTTGGTTTCTAGGTTTCTGCCCTTTTTGCCTTCAGGGCTGCCAATGAGACTATGTAGCTGCACAGTTTTTCTGTTCCTGGTGGATTTATTTATTATCTTTATTATTTATTTATTTATTGCTGGATAGAGACAGAGATATTGAAAGGGAAGAGGGAGACAGAGAGACAGAAAGACACCTACAGCCCAGCTTCACCACTTGTGAAGCTTTCCCATTGCAGGTGTGGACCAGGAGGCTTGAACCCAGGTCCTTGTGCACTGTAATATGTGCGCTTAACCAGGTGTGCCTGGCCCCTATTTATTATTTATTTATAAAGGGTGAAAGACAGAAAGACCAAGTACAGGCCCCCTACCAGGTGAATTATCTCCTAGTCCATCTCTGCTTTTTATTTTATTCTTTCAATTTTATGACTATTTTTTTTTCTATTTTGTGTAGACAAAGAAGACAGAGTCAGAAAGCTAGTGGAAGAGCCCATAGCACCAAAGCGTCCTCCAGTACGGTGGGGGCCAGACTTGAACCTGGGTCACACATATGGCAAAGCAACATACTGTCTAAGTGAACTATCTCACCAGCCCTGATTGTATGATTATCATTTTTAGAGCTGGGACTTCAGGCATACATGATTTTATCACTCTGGGCCACTTTTAGAGAGACAGAGAGGGAGAGAGAGAGAGAGAGAGAGAGAAAGAGAGAAAATGAACATTTCCAACTTCTTCCCCTGTTGCTGGGATTTAAACCTGGGCCATACACATACCAAGGTAGTGGGTTGTCTCTCCAGCCCCATAATTTTTTAAAATAATGATTGGTTTAACATTGGTTTAAAAAATTAAATACTTCAGGAGTAAGGGGTTGGGTAGTAGTTCATCAGGTTCAGCTCACATAGTACGAAGCATAAGGATCTGTGCAAGGATCCAGATTCAAGCCCCCAGCTCCCCACCTGCAGGGGTGTTACTTCACAAGTGGTGAAGTAGGCCTTTCTCTCTCTCTCTCTCTCTCTCTCTATATATATATATATATATATATATATATATATACATATATACATATATACATATATACATATATATATATATCCTCCTCCCCTCTCAATTTCCCTCTGTCATATCCAATAAAATGAAAAATGTTCGTCAGGAGCAGTGCCAGCACCAAGCCTCAGCGATAACCCTGGAGGCAAAAAAAAAAAATTAGCACAGCAGGTTAAGCTCACATGGTGCAAAGCACAAGGACTGGTGTAAGGATGCTGGTTCAAGCCCCCAGTCCCCACCTGGAGGAGAGTCACTTCACAAGCTTTGAAGCAGGTCTGTAGGTGTCTATCTTTCTCTCGCCCTCTCTGTCTTCCCTTCCTCTCTAGATTTTTCTCTGTCCCATCCAACAGCAACAACAACAATAACAATAAGGGCAACAAAATGGAAAAAATGGCCTCCAGAAGCAGTGGATTTGTAGTGCGGGCTCCGAACCCTAGTGATAACCCTGGAGGCAACAACAACAACAACAACAACAAATGGGGCATAAGTACGTATATCCAGGAGTTAGGGAAAAACATATACCTTAAAGCAAAAGTGCACAGTAGTTTACAGTGAGTCAATAAATGTAGCAAGCAAGCAGAAAGATCTAAAAAGACACCATAATGTACCTAATGAAATAGTTTCTGGGAGCTGGGCGGTAGCGCAGTGGGTTAAGCACATGTGACACAAAGTGCAATGACCCGCATAAGGATTCTGGTTGGAGCCCCAGCTTCCCACCTGCAGGGAGTTGCTTCACAAGTGTTGAAGCAGGTCTGCAGGTGTCTCTCTTTCTCTTCCCCTCCTCTCTCCATTTCTCTCTGTCCTATCCAACAATGATGACATCAATAACAATAACTACAACAATAAAACAAGGGCAACAAAAGGGAATAAATAAATAAATAAATAAATATTAAAAAAAGAAATAGTTTCTACTTAGACCTAGATACCCTCCTCACCTACTTTCTACTGCACATCCCTCAATCACTCCACAGCTAACCCTGTCAAACAAAGTAAGGACTACAAAAGCTGAATAAGGGCAAGAGACTGACATACTTTAATGATGACTTTTTAAAAAATTCTTTATTGGGGGATAAGTGTTTTATATTCGACAGTAAATACAATAGTTTCTACATGCATAACATTTGCCAGTTTTCCATATAACAATACAACCCCCACTAGGTCCTCTGTCACCCTTTTTGGACCTGTACTCCCCCCCCCACCTCAGAGTCTTTTACTTTGGTGCAATACGCCAATTCCAGTTCAGGTTCTACTTATGTTTTCTCTTCTGATCTTGTTTTTCAACTTCTGACTGAGAGTGAGATCATCCCATATTCACCCTTCTGTCTCTGACTTATTTCACTTAACATTTCTTCAAGCTCCATCCAAGATTGGCTGAAAATGGTGAAGTCACTGCTTTTAATAGCTGAGTAGTATTTGATTGTGTATATAGACCACAACTTGCTCAGCCACTCATCTGTTGTTGGACACCTGGGTTGTTTCCAGGTTTTGGCTATTACAAATTGTGCTGCTAAGAACATATGTGTACACAGAGCTTTTTGGATGGGTGTGTTGGGTTCCTTAGGATATATCCCCAGGAGAGGAAATGCAGGATCATAGGGTGGGTCCATTTCTAGCCTTCTGAGAGTTCTCCAGACTGCTCTCCACAGAGGTTGGACCAATTGACATTCCCACCAGTAGTGAAGGAGGGTTCCTTTGACCCCACAACCTCTCTAGCATTTGTTGCTGCTACCTTTCCTGATGTAAGACATTCTCACAGGAGTGAAGTGGTATCTCACTGCTGTCTTTATTTGCATTTCTCTGACAATCAGAGACTTGGAACATTTTTTCATGTGTTTCTCGGCCTTTTGGATCTCTTCTGTGGTGAATATTCTGTCCATGTCCTCTCCCCATTTTTGGATGGGGTCATTTGTCTTCTTATTGTTGAGTTTGGAAAGCTCTTTATATATTTGGCTATTAAACTTTTGTCTGATGTATGGCATGTAAAGATCTTCTCCCATTCTGTGAGGGGTCTCTTGGTTTGGGTACTGGTTTCTTTTGCTGTGCAGAAGCTCTTTAATTTGATGTAGTCCCATAGGTTTATACTTGCCTTAGTCTTCTTTGTAATTGGATTCATTTCATTGAAGATGTCTTTAAAATTTATGCCGATGGGAGTCGGGCAATAGCACAGCAGGTTAAGCACAGGTGGTGCGAAGTGCAAGGACCTGCGGAAGGATCCTGGTTCAAGCCCTGACTCCCTGTAGGGGAGTCACTTTAGAGGCGGTGAAGCAGGTCTGCAGGTGTCTATATTTCTCTTCCCCTCTCTGTCTTGCCCTCCTCTCTCCATTTCTCTCTGTCCTATTCAACAACAACAACAATAATAACTACAATAAAACAACAAGGGCAACAAAAGGGAATAAAAAATTTATGCGGAAAAAAATTCTACCAATATTTTCTCTAAGTATCTGATAGTCTCTGGTTTAACATCCAAGTCTTTGATCCACTTGGAATTTACTTTTGTGTTTGGTGAAATATAGTGGTTCAGTTTCATTCTTCTGCCTGTTTCAACCCATTTTTCCCAACACCATTTGTTGAAGAGACTCATATTGTTCTATTTAATAGTCTGGGAACCTTTGTCAAAGATTAGATGTCCATAGGTGTGGGGGCTTACTTCTGTGCTTTCAATTCTTTTTTTAAAAAAGCTCTTAAAAAATATTATTTATGGTTGCAACCTAAGCAACGCACCGATTGCCACCTCAACATGCTTCACTTCAGACTGTGTCCAGAGACTTCACGTGTGGAATGACAACCCTTCAGCTTCATTACTCGGGTGAGACCTTTCCTTTCATTTCTAATTCCATCCCAGGTGGTTCACTTTCTAACAAAGTCCGAAAACCTAGATATAGACCAGTTTCTATGAGAGAGAGCATATGTTCACACGTATCCATAAACTACTGCAAAATATATACCTGAAAGCAGAAAGAAGTACACTAGAGTTTTCAGTGAGTACCCCCCCTAACACTTCCTCTCCACTATTCCAAGCTTTGGGTCCATGATTGCTCAACAATTTGTTTGGCTTTGTATGTTAACCTCACTGGGTTCCAGATGTCATCAGGATGCCAGCCAGGCTTCCCTGGACTGAAGATCCCACCAATGTGTCCTGGAGCTCCGCTTCCCCAGAGACCCACCCTACTAGGGAAAGAGAGAGGCAGACTGGGAGTATGGACCGACCAGTCAACGTCCATGTTCAGTGGGGAAGCAATTACAGAAGCCAGACCTTCCACCTTCTGCAACCCACAAAGACCCTGGGTCCGTGCTCCCAGAGAGATAGAGAATGGGAAAGCTATCAGGGGAGAGGATGGGATATGGAGATTGGGTGGTGGGAATTGTGTGGAGTTGTACCCCTCCTACCCTATGGTTTTGTTAATTTATCCTTTCTTAAATAAAATAATAAAAAAATATATATATCTATGGGAGTTGGGTGGTAGGTAGAGCAGCAGGTTAAGCGCACGTTACGCAAAGTGCAAGGACCGGCATAAGGATCCTGGTTCGAGGCCCCGGCTCCCCACCTGCATGGAAGTTGCCTCACAGGCGGTGAAGCAGGTCTGCAGGTGTCTCTCTTTCTCTTCCCATCTCTGTCTTCCCCTCCTCTCTCCATTTCTCTCTGTCTTAACAATGACAACAACAATAACTACAACAACAATAAAAAGACAGAAACAGAAAATAAATTAAAAAAATTAAAATATATATATATATTTCCTTATTTATTCCCTTTTGTTGCCCTTGTTTTATTTTTGTAGTTATTGATGTCATCATTGTTGGATATGACAGAGAGAAATGACAAAGCGCAAGACAGAGAGGGGGAGAGAAAGATAGATACCTGCAGACCTGCTTCACCGCTTATAAAGCAACTCCCCTGCAGGTGGGGAGTCAGGGGCTTGAACCAGGATCCTTCCACAGGTCCTTGCGCTTTGTGCCACCTGCGCTTAACCGGCTGCACTACCGCCCACTTCTCCCTGTGCTCTCAATTCTATTCCACTGGTCAGTGTGTCTATTCATGTTCCAGTACCAAGCAGTTTTGATTACAATAGCCCTATAATACAATTTGAGATCCCAGATCAGATCTATAGGGTTTACAGTTAATAATATTTATATATCTCTACCATATTTGGGAGCTACTCTCTTCCCTGATCAAGCTTTCTGGTCCTTTATCCAACTGTGACACCATCCCCCCTGACAATAGCTTAGGCCACCTGCATACTGGATGTCAGGTGCAGGCAAAAACTAGTAAGGTCACAGGCCCCTGGAGTATACCTAAAATAGACCTACTAGCTTTTTCCAAAATGGAGATCACAAATCTTCATCCATAATATTCTTGCCTTTAGGTTCATGATTAGTCAACAATTTGCTCTACTTTCTATCCCCAAGTTTGAACCCCCATATTGTGTGCCAGAGTGATACTTTGGTTCTTTTACTTATAAAATCTTAAAAAAAAAACTGTGGTTGGGAAGTGGTGTAGTGTATAAAGCATTGGATTCTCAAGCATGAGGTCCTGAGTTCACTCCATTCTTTTTCTCTCTCACCCTATCTTTCTCATTAAGATATAAATAAAATCTTTAAAAACATTGTCGGGGCCGGGCGGTGGTGCACCTGGTTGAGTGCACACATTACAGTGCACAAGGACCCAGGTTCAAGCCCCCAGTCCCCACCTGTAGGAGGAAAGCTTCATAAGTGGTGAAATAGTGCTGCGGGTGTCTCTTTGTCTCTCTCCCTGTCTATCTCACTTGTCTTCTCAATTTCTGGGTGTCTCTGTCCAATAAATAAAGATAATAAAAATTTTAAAAGAGGAGGAGTTGGGCAGTAGTGCAGTGGGTTAAGTGAAGGGGGCTCAAAGTGCAAGGACCAGCATAAGGATCCTGGTTTGAGCCCCTGGCTCCCCACCTGCAGGGGA
The DNA here is from genome assembly GCF_950295315.1 of Erinaceus europaeus. NCBI lineage: Eukaryota > Metazoa > Chordata > Mammalia > Eulipotyphla > Erinaceidae > Erinaceus > Erinaceus europaeus. Next base: position 43,086,785 of record NC_080175.1, on the reverse strand, counting down.
GTCCCTTCACAAGTGGTGAAGTAGGTCTGCAGGTGTCTATTTTTCTCTCCCCCCTTTGTCTTCCCCTCCTCTCTCCATTTCTCCCTGTCCTATTCAACAACAATGACAACAATAATAACTACAACAATAAAAACAAGAGCAATAAAAAGGAAAATAAATAAATATTTTTTAAAAATACATGACCTAGGAGGTGGCTCATTTACTAGAGAGCTGGACTCTCAAACATGAGGTCCTGAATTCCATCTCTAGGATTGCATCTCTGATAGATCAATCAATCAATCTGTATAGGTTTGGCCAGTGGTACACTTGGTAGAGTGTACACATTACATGAGGACCATGCATGGCACCCACCTGCACAAGAGAAACTTCACAGGCAATGAACCAGAGCTACAGGCGTCTTCTTTCTGCTTCTGCCTCTCTATCTAATTCACAGTGTTCCTATAGAGGATCTGTATTCTCTGGGATATCTCTCAATCCTTGGAAAGAGAAAGAAAAATATATTGAAAAGTATTAGCCTACCCTGTGATCCTGCAATTCCTCTCCTGGGGATATATCCTAAGGAACCCAACACACCCATCCAAAAAGCTCTGTGTACACATATGTTCTTAGCAGCACAATCTATAATAGCCAAAACCTGGAAACAACCCAGGTGTCCAACAACAGATGAGTGGCTGAGCAAGTTGTGGTCTATATACACAATCAAATACTACTCAGCTGTAAAAAATGGTGACTTCACCGTTTTTAGCCGATCTTGGATGGACCTTGAAAAATTCATGTTAAATGAAATAAGTCAGAGACAGAAGGGTGAATATGGGATGATCTCACTCTCAGGCCGAAGTTGAAAAACAAGATCAGAAGAGAAAACATAAGTAGAACCTGAACTGGAATTGGCATATTGCGCCAAAGTAAAAGACTCTGGGGTGGGGGAGGGGGGAGAATACAGGCCCAAAAAGGATGATAGAGGACCTAGTGGGGGTTGTATTGTTATATGGAAAACTGGCAAATGTTATGCATGTATAAACTATTGTATTTACTGTCAAATGTAAAACATTAATTCCCCAATAAAGAAATTAAAAAAAAATTATCTTGGTATAACTGGCAGTAGGAGCTGACACTGTCAAGTCCAGGGTCCCTCAGCCTCAGGGCCCACTAATATCCTGGAGTATCATAGTGGCTTTTTACTCACAGAGACATCCACCCTGGGATGTGCCCCGAATGCAGCTCACTGACTGCATTCAAGGATGTCACCTACTTCTTCATCACTGTCCTTCTTGTCTTGTGTCCACCTGGGGTGACCTTACACATTGGAGCCTGTCTCCTCAGCTTCATTTGGCTGAAGTATTTCTCAGAACCTTTGTTTCTTCATGGCCTTCATGGTTTGGATGTGTACAGTCTAGGCACTGGGGTTCTCTGATGTCCTAGGATCCTTGTTGACAGTCACCTGTATTGCCAGTAACAGCTGTTCTCCATTGCAGGCTTCTTGGCTTGGCTTGGCTCTCTTCCTGGGATGGGAGGCCCTCAGCCCAGAGCTCACATAAGATGGGTATGTCCCTTTCCAGCTCCTGGAGGGGGGTGGCTATTACTGCCATGTGGGGTTGGGGGGGCTGGGCAGACCTCATTGTGCATTCTAGTGGGACCCAGCTCTGCCCAGCTTCAGCTCACTCTGTGGGATGTGGACCATGGAGGTCTTCTGTCAGGAGATTGTCTCTAGAAACCCCATTCTTGCTTCCTGGCCAGGTTAGCATCCCATAGCTGTCCTGGCTCCTCTTGCCATTTCCCCAGGAAGCCTGTATCCAGGCCCAGACTCACCATTCCTATGGGTCTCTGGGCTGACTTGCTCTTCGCCTATCCCCTCCCAGGACTGGGAGCCTTGTCATTTCTCCAGCTTCAGCATAAGCACCCTGCCACAGTCCAGGCACAAGGCTGAACAAGCGCAACAGTGCATGATGCCAGGGGACTCCAGAGGGGCCTGCTCCCCAAGGAGAGTCCTCATCCTGAATACTCCAGGGGTACAGCTGCCCAACCCCCCCCCCATGAGCTGTGAGACGGGGTAGGCCAGGTGCCTAGGCCCAGCCCCTGGCAGATGCTCAGGGGACACATCATGGCGACCCTCTGTCCCCAGATAGCACTTGGGCAGGCTGGGACCCTCCCTTCAGGGTTCTCCTTATGTTCCAGCTTGGCAGTTCCTGGCGGGGATTTTTGGGAGCCCAGGTGTCCCTTTCCCCTGGAGCTCTATCTGCAGCCATCACTGAGCTCTGCAACAAGAGCCCAGCCTGAGCAGCTGTACTCTCCTGGTGTGGATGGAAGGACCAGTCCCTCTCACCTGCTCCCCGCTGACTGCTCAGTCCCCTGTGGCCTCCTGGGTTCCAGAGCCCTACAGAGATGGAATTACAGCCCTGGGATGCACCTGTGAGGGCAGGGGTGCCTCCTGGCTCTGCCAAGCTAGGGCCTAGCTTGGACAGGCTGCTTGCTTTGCACTGGTGATGGGCCCTGAGCATCTCTCCACAGGGACGTTGTGTGTGTGTGTGTGGGGGGGGAATGGGACAAGGAGGCAAGGCTTAGATCCACAAAGGTGTCTGAAGGTCTCCTGACAAAAGGACCCTGGGTGACCCAAGATATATGTATGGTGACACCAAGCCAGTGTCCACTCCCAGGCCTGGTGAGATAAGCAAAGCAAAGTGTCTAGCTGCCTACTCTCCCTGTTCCCCACCAGGCTAGCAGTCAGGCTGGGCTGTTTGTAGAGCCTCAGAGGACAGGCTCCACTCCCCCCCCCCCAATCCCCTAGACTCACCCAGCAAACAGAGGCTCTGTCCTATGCTTCCTCCTCTTTTCCTGCCCTGTTCAGTCCCCACCCTGTTCCTGGTCCCTTCTGTGCCTGCCCCCTGAGGTCACCCATAGTGCTGGCAGGAGTTGGCCAGTCCAGTCTTGGAGGGCAGGTCTGGAATGCAGAGAGCTGCAGGACCTGGGGTGGTGGGAGCTGGAGCTCAGGAAGGAAGGGGCTGGCAGTTGGCAGCATATTTTTTTGGAAGGACGGTTGGGGGTGAGAGCTTGGAATGGAGATGGGCGACAGTTGGCAGTGGCAGCTGGAGCGGCAGTTGGGGCTTGGCAGGGGCTCGGGCCGGGAGGACATTGGGGTGGGGCAGCCGTGGGGTTGGCAGGTAGCCTCTGGCCCCGGAACAGCCCTGGAGGGTGGTCCATGGGAGGCCAGCTGGCAGCAGGCATGGCTGCAGGACCTGGAGCCTCAGATTCATCCTGTTGTCCGGGGTGAGCTCCCCCGAGGGCCTCTGTGGCAGCCTGGGAGCCTGGTCCACCCTGCCAACCCAGGATGACTTGCAGCAGGTCCTGCATCCTTGAGCTGTCTCTTCTCACCACCTCCTGCCTGGCTCCCTTCTTGTCTGCCTTCCAGCTCAGGGAGGCCAGGGCCAGGTTCTGGGCAGTTCCCGGGGAGGGGCAGGACTCCAGGGCCGTTGCTATGGGGACAGCTGAGAAGCGCCACTGGCTAGAGAATAAACAGGCAGGTTCCCTGACCAGTGACTACCAGGAAGAGACCATGGAAAACCGCCTGGGTGCAGGGGTAGGGGGTTGGGGAAGGCCCTCACAGGGGAGAGTTGGAGTGGGGGTGGGGGCTGCTAGGGAGGAGGATGGGAAGGGAGATTTACAGACCTGTCCCTGCAACATGGTGGCCTGGGAGTACTCGGATCGGCCCCTCCCAGATGCTCTGCCCACTGAAACCGCACGTGGGGGTGGCAGCCAGTGAGCTCATGGGGGGAGGGCTGAGTGTTTAGCCCCAGGATCTGGATCCAGGTCTGGGGGGGCAGTATGCTGGGGGAGGGGGAGCTGCCACCAGTGAATGTTTTCTGGGCCTATTCAGCTTCCCCAGCTTGGCTCCTGAAACCCCCCCCCCCCCAACCCTGGCTGCTGCCAGTTACCTCTCTAGCTCGGGGGTCCTGGGCGGGCTTACACATCTCACACACTGGCTGGAAATTTCCAGATTGCAGTACTGACCAGTACAGAGTCCTCACACCCTTTGCTGACCAGTGTCTCCTACTAGTTCAGAGAAAACACCTGCCTGCCAGCTCTCACAGATACCCACCCACTGGCTCCACCAGTCACTCCCTGAGTGCCAGAAGGGCAGAGCTGCCCCTGACAAGACAGGCTGCCCACAGGCCCCTCACACCAGGGGCCAGGGAAGCCTAGCCTGGAATATGGGAGCTCCGTGTGAGCAGCAGCTTAGTCAATGTTGGGCACTGATCTGATGGTGTCCCTGGGCCCCTGCCACTAGCAACTCCCCTCCACAGAAGCAGCAGCCAAAGGCTCCAGGGAGTCCAGTTATATGAATTCCCCCCTTTCTCCCAGATCTGCTGAGAGGCCTGAGTGGTTGCTGTTCTTCTCTTTGTTTCTTTAAATAACAAATGGGGATTATGAGCTTTCATAGCAAGAAGAGGGTGGTCTTCACAGGTGATCAGGGCTCTGAGGGGTTACGCTTGGTTTTGTGCTTTTAGTAGACTGACTCCCTCTCCAGGCTGCTGCCCTTCCATTGGCTCTTGGAGCAGGAAGCAAAGGTGTCTAGGTCCCCAATCACTGGAAGGGCTTCTGGGGGAAGCTGCTAATTTCCATTCATCAGGGCAAGAAGTAGGAATGCCTCTGAGGCTTCTAGAAGTCAGTAAGGCTTTCTTCAGGGCGTGGGGCCCCAGGATGGCAGATGGGGTGGGCCCTGGTCCCTGGGGAGACCAGAAAGATGTGGCTCTGGAGGGCAGGTCTGCTCAGCAGTGACTGATAGGCACATGACACATTGCCTTGAGCTCTACGGCCACCACTGCAGCTCTGTCACCTGTGGTCAGTGTGCAGGGGATCCTGCCAGCACTTTTCTTGGGGGATGGGAGGGACTAGGGCCCCCTGGTCTTCTGGGCTGGCTGAGCACTGTCTCTCTGCCCACCGTGACACTCTGGGCAGGTAGGCGGGCTCTCCTGCAGAAAGCGCCCTCTGTACCTTCCAAAGGAGGAGCGCCCAGTCATTCCTTTCTGGTAGCTCAAGGACAGCCCCCACAAAAGGGGAGTCTCTTGTTCCAGACCAGGGGGGAGGTGACAGCGACGACCCTTCAGAGAGGCTAGGGAGGGGGGTTCCCTGAGGCCGCGCGAGCGGCGGGGATTGGGTGAGAAGTCCAAGTTGGGTAGTGCCGTAGTAGGGTGTCCAAGCCTTTCATCGCCTGCTGCCAGCCCATGCTCACTCAAGACGAGCTCTCCCAGGCCCCTGCCCTGAATGCAGCCTCACACAGGCTCCAGGGCCGCCTCCCACCGTCCCAGGAATTCCTTAGTGGGCGCCGCCTGGGGGAGGCCGGTGCAGGCGGCCTTTGCCCGCCCACTGGAGGCTGCGTCGGCTCCCCCTTCCCACCGTCGCGCCAAGAGGGGAAGCCGGGCGGCCTTTGCCCCTGCACATGAATGCCGCCCAGAATGCGGGGCCATGCTCCACCCAGCAGGCAGGCTCCGAGTCGGGCCAAGGCGGGGCTCCGCCACTGGCTGTCCGTCCCGTCGGGGACGCACTCCCTCGGGGCCCACGCCCGGCCTCCAGGGCCCCGGGGGCGAGGGCGCGGCGGGCTCCCAGGTGAGCGGCCCGGGGCGCCAAGGCCCCGACGGCGCGGACGCTGCTTCCCAGCTCCGTAGTGTCATCCCGGCCGGCAGGCAAGCCCGAAGTTTGCGGGACGCGGGCGCGAGGACAGCATGCGGCCTGGGGACCAGTGAGCCCCCGAGCACGGCTCGCTCCCCGCAGGGGTGCCCCCGAGCCGCCAGCCTCGCTGGGGGCGAGCGCCCGTGTCCCAGACCCCCGCCACGCCGCCCCCACCCAGCCTTTCGGCCCGGAGGAGGGGGCTTCCCACAATGCCCAGCGAGCCAGAGCCTGCATTTCCGCTGTCCAGCCGCCCGCAGTGGGGGGAGCGGGCGCACCGACCCCGCCGCCACCGCCGCCGCCCCCTCCGCCAGTCCCCCAGTCCCCCCGCCGAGCAAGGCCCGGGACCGAGCGAGGGGCGGGGCCCTGGACGGGGGCGGAGTCGGAGCGCGGCCCGGACCAATCAGAGCAGGTCGGGCGCGCGCCGGAGGGCGGGGTCAGGGTCCGCAGGCGGGGCGCGCGCGCGGGCGGCGGGGGCCGCGGGGTTGGAGCGGGCGCGGGGGCGCGCGCCGGCCTGACGGACAGACGGGCAGACGGACCGAGGCGCCGAGGCGAGCGCGCCGCCTGTATCCACCAGTCGCAGCACTCTCTCGCGGCGATAGCGATCCCCGCGCCGGCCGGCTGGCGGCCGCGGCGCCCACCCTCGCCTGCGCCCCATGGGGTCACAGGTAAGCGGCGCCGGCTCATTGTCCGCGCGGCCGGCGAGCGCTCGGCGGGCCCCGGGCGGGGTCGGCGGGGCAGGGAAACCGGGTGGCCAGGGGCGGAGGACGGGGGAGCCGGGGCGCGCCCCCGCGCCCCGCCCGCCCCGCCCCACGGGGGCGCCCTCCCGGCGCCGATCGGCTGGACCCGGTGGCGGCTCCGGAGGTGGCAGCGGGGACCCCGCTCCGGGCTCCGCGGGTCCCCACGACCCAGCGGCGGGCGGGGCGTGGCGTGGCGGCGGCGCGGGGTCCCCGCGGGGTAGCGGCGGCGCTGGAGGCGGCGGGGTGCCCCGCGCCCCTCACCCGGGGCGCCTCCTGCGGCCGCCGCCGTTCCTCCCCCGTCACCTCCGAAAGGGGAATTTTCCAGCCGTCAATTTCTGCTGCGTCAACGCCTGGCCCCGGGAGGCAGCCCCGGGGGCGGCCCGCGCCCCCCGCCCGCGCCCCGCTCGCTGCGCCCGCCCGCCCGAGTTTGCCAAGAGTCGGAACTGTGGGGGGTGGGAGCCGGGGCCCGGCGTCCTCGGGGGTCCTTGTCCCCTGCCCCCCGCAGGCGCTGGCCTTGGCTCCATCTTAGTCGCAGGGGAGCCGGAGCGGGGGCGCGGGGCGCGGGGGGTGGGGTTCGGGCGCGCGGAGCGCAGGGCGCGTGGAGCCGCGGGGTCCCCGCAGCCGCTCTTTGTTTCTCTGTAAATAGACATGTCAGTTCACCGGGGCGCACCGATCGCCGTCTGACAACTCCATCCCGAGGCGGCCGAGGGGCTCTGGCCACTTGGGGCTCCCCGGCCCCGCTGACAGATGCCGCTTCGGTGGCTCGAGGCGACCACACACAATGGGGCCGAGAGGCCGGGGTCCGAGCCCCGGCGGGAGGGGGGAGGGCACATATATCCATATATCGATTTTGATATGATTATTTTTCAACACCGAGGAAATAGAAACAAAAGAAAGTTTGAGTGCGGTCTCCGCGCACGCACCCCCGCGCGCCTCGCGCTCCAATCCCCGCGCCGCGCTCGGAGCGGCTGGAGCAGCCGGTGCTCAGCATTGTTTAAAGAAATGCTAATGCGCCGGCCGCGGACACCTGTGCACCCCCACCAAGCGGTGGTGCCAGCGCTGGCCAAGCCGCCGGTTTATTCTCCAGCTGACTTCTCATTTATTTTAATGGGGGGGGGGCGGGATACTTGTGGATTCTCTGCGCTCACTGGCACACCCCGCCGCCTGTGCAGGCTACATTCCCACCCAGCAAGCCGGAAACACAGTTTGTTCACCCAAAGGGGCGCTTGCAGAAGGGGTTTCCCCCACCCACCACAGAGTCAGCAGTGGCGGTTCATGGTATGGGTTTGGGATGTTTCAAGAGAGTATCTGATTTGGGACTGAAAGCTTGGGAACTCCGTGTAATCCAGAAAGGATGAAGGGTCAGACTGAGGCTGACAGTTCTGAAGAACACTATCTCCTCAAACTACTCTGTATTGTCAGATCTTCTTGGAAGGGAGAAGAAGGTGTGGGCTGGTTTTTGGAAGGTGTCCCTAGCCTGAGATGAAATGCACTCATTTTGAGCTGTTCAGAAACCCAGAATCCAGCCTGGGACCTTGACAGACGCCTCTCCTTGACTTCCTGGGTGTCAGAATTTAGTTGGGATTAGATGAGATACCTCTTGCTCAGCTTTGACTGTTATATGCGTGCAAAGCAATTGTTTCTGTGCTCAGAGTTCAGCCCATGTCCACAACCTGCTGATTCCTGTCCGCAGGGGTACTGGCCCGCTACATGCTATGCCCCATTCAGCCACCTAGGGGTGGAGGGAGCAGCCCCCCCCCACACACACACCTAGTCCCCCACACCTTGCACCCTGTTCATTTCCCTCACACAGGCTTCTGGTTAAACAGGAGGTAAAACCTCGTGATGTGGTGACAGGGCTCTTAAAGATCTAGAAGAAATAACCTTTTATTTCAAATGCTGTATTATTGACTATTTACAAATTTTATTTACAAAATAAAATTTGACAGTGTGAACTTTCCAACACTGTCCTTATGTGGGACTTTTCAAATTAAGGGAAATTGGGCCACTCTGTCCCTGTGGTCTGTGTTTCTGGGCCAGCCGCACTGTGCTCCGGCTTTGTTCTCCATCAGAGGTCTTCCGCCAGACGGGAGGAGACCCACTTAGGGCAGTGAGCTTGGGCTAATTCCTCTCCTGTTGGTCCTTTCTGTGTTAGGTGTCCTGGGTGTTGCTGTGTTCAAATGAAATGGGGACCCTAGAAAGTACTGCTTCTCCTTGCTTCATACCCATTGTCATTATGCTTGTCATGACATGCATAATGACATAACTAGAAGTGCCCACCTCAGGGGACTTCTAGTTAGTGCCCGAGTTCACATCCTCATACAGATAAGACTTTTCCTCCTTTTAGAATTACCCTGTTTTACCTGAAAAGTCTGCTGAGTGATTGTAGATTATAGAGAACTGGAGAATTCTCCTTTGAACCTTCAAAAAAAATTGTTGCTACAAGTTTGCTTGAATAGCCTGATCCTAACAGTAAATGTATGATTAAATATCTCTATTTAGGGGGGCCAGACGATAGCACGGCAGGTTAAGCACACATGGTGCAAGTACCAGGACTAGTACAAGGATCTGAGTTCGAGCCCCTGGATCCCCAGGGGAGCTTCACAAGCGATGAAGCAGGTCTGCAAGTCTTTCTCTCCACCCTCTGTCTTCCCCTCCTCTCTCAGTTTGTCTGTCCTATCCAACAACAGCAATAAAAAGGGCAACAAAATGGGACAAATGGCCTCCAGGAGCAGTAGATTCGTAGTGCAGGCACCGAGCCCCAGTGATAACCTTGGAGGCAAATAAATAAAATAAAATAATCTCTATTCAGGGCCTGGGCAGTGGCTCACCTCAGCAGAGCTCACATATTTCTATGAGTGAAGACCCAGGTTCAAGCCCACAGTCTCACCTGCGTGGGGGAGGCTTCATGAATAGTAAAACAGTGCTGGATGTGGCTTTCCTTCTCTCTGTCTCTTTCCTTTTCTCTTTTCCTCTCCACTCCCCTCTGCGTCTTTCAGAAAAAAAGAAAAAGGAAAAGAGAATGGTCACCAGGAGCAGTGGAACTGTCATCCAGGTACAGAGCCCCAGCCAGAACCCTGGTGGCAAACAGAAAAGTATTGAGGCCACCCACTTCTTTAATTTTTTTGAAATGCAGCTGACTTGTCCTAATCACAGTGCTCCATCCTTGTCTTTTCTACAGGCTGATTCTGATAGGTACAGCTAGGTCTTAGACCTTGGCTTTGGCTCTTTGGAACAATCCATGGGCTGCCTCTGCACACCTGAGTGAAAATAATGGGGCCCAGTCACATGTGATTTAAGGATGGTCTATACTGTTTGCCATATATCTATCAGCAATGCTCTTTAACTCTTATTTAAATAAAAATGACTACCCTATTAAATTAAATTTCTTTTTCTTTTCTTTCTTTTTTTTGCCTTTAGGGTTATCGCTGGGGCTTGGTGTGTGCACTACAAATCCACTGCTCCTGGAGACCATTTGTTTCTATTTTGTTGGCTAGGACAGAGAGAAATTGAGAGAGGAAGGAGAGATAGAGAGGGGGAAAGATAGATAACTGCAGACCTGCTTCACCGCATGTGAAGCAACCCCCAAATGAAGCAGGTGTGGAGCCTGGGGCTTGAACAGGGATCCTTGCAAGGGTCTTTGCACTTTGTACTATATGTGCTTAACCTGGTGTGCCACTGCCTGTCCCCCCAAATTAAATTTATTTCTATTTATTTTATTTTGTCTATTTATTTTTTGACACCAGGTTTATGATTGGGGCTTGGTGCCTGCACAATTCCTCTTCTCCCATTTTTTCTTCCCTCTAGATAGATCATGAGAGACAGAGGTGGAGAAAGAGAGAGGGAGAGATAGAGGAAGAGAGAGACATCACAACACTGCATCACCTCTCAGGAGGCTTCCTTCTCACAGCTGCTCCCATACGGTCTGGGGCTCAAACTTGGGCCCTGTGCATGGTGACATGTGTGATCTACTGGATGAGCCACCTCCTGGCCTTCTAAGTGTTTTTATTTTTTAAAAAGATGTGTTTTGTTCATTACATGTAAGAGAAGGGAGGGTAAGAAGGGGAGTGCTGGGGTGGTGGGAAGAAAGCAACACTTTGGTACATGCAGTACCAGGGACTGAACTCAGGACTTTATGGCTGAGAGTACAATGCTTTATCCACCAAGCTACCTTCTGGGTTACAGTACTGTGAGAGAGAGAGAGAGAGAGAGAGAATGTGTGTGTGTGTAAGCAATTTATCTATTTACCAAAGCACTGCTCAGTGCTCACTTATGGTGATGTTGGGGATCTTTGGTGCCTCAGACATGAAAGTTATTTTGCATAACCACTATGCTATCTCTATAGCCCTAAGTACTTTTTTTTTTTTTTTTTTGATAGAACAGAGAGAAGCTTAAAGGGACAGGGGAGATGGTGACATCTGCAGCTCTACTTCACCGATTGTGAAGCTTCTCCCCTTGCAGGGGAGCAGAGGCTTGAACCCAGATCCTCGCACTTAGAAATGTGTATGCTTGGGAGTCGGGCAGTAGCACAGCGGGTTAAGCGCACGTGGTGCAAAGCGCAAGGACCCACATGAGGATCTCGGTTCGAGCCCCCATCTCCCCACCTGTAGGGGAGTTGCTTCACAAGTGGTGAAGCAGGTCTGCAGGTGTCTATCTTTCTCTCCCCCTCTGTCTTCCCTTCCTCTCTCTCTATCTAACAATGATGACATCAATAGCAACAATAACTACAACAATAATAAAAAACTAGGGCAACAAAAAGGGAAAATAAATAAATATAAAAAAATAGTTAAAAAAAAAAGAAATGTGTATGCTTGACTGGATATGCCAATGCCTATCCTCCTACCCCTTTAAGTATTTTAAAGCATCATTCAGAGTTGAGAAATTTCAAATCTTGAGTATTTTAGAATAGAAAGTTGAGGAATATCTAACATTTTCTAGCAGCATTTATAGAACTTCTGTGCTTTGACAGGTCTTTTTTTTTTTTAAGATTTTATTTATTTATTCCTGAGAAAGAGAGAAGAGAGAGAGAAAGAGCCAGACATCACTCTGGTACATGTGCTGCCAGAGATTGAACTCAGGACCTTATGCTTGAGAGTCCTATGCTTTATCTACTGCACCACCTCCCAGACCACAGTCTTTTTTATGTTTGTGATTAATAGTGGGTTATAAGGTGGTAATATTACTGGGTATAGTTAGTTCCACACCACACCCACCACCAAAGTTATATGTTACCACCCTCCTACTTCCCAAAGATAACCACCAGAGCTCTCACAAAGTCTTAGAAACAGTTTCTGGTTTTTGTTTGTTTGCAAATTTATGTGTATCAGTTCTTAGATTCTACATATAGGTGAAAGTATCCAGGAGTTGCTTTTCATATCTTTATTACTTCACTAAGCACAATCAACTCTAATTCCATATATTTTGTCCCAAAGGACACAATATCATCTTTTTTGATAGCAGAATAGTATCCTATGGACTATATGACTATATATCGTATAACTTCTTTAGCCAGTCATCAGTTGTTAGGCATTTAGTCTGTTCCCACCATTTGGCTTTTGTGAATAATGCAGCTATGAACATGGGTACATACATCCCTTTGAACTTGTCCTTGAGTGTCCTTTGGATAAATGCCTAAGAAGGGTATTGCTGGATCAAAGGTAATTCCATTTTCATTTGTGTGAGGCAAACATGATAACCACTACACTATGGAAACCCCGTTTTCATTTGTTTAGGGACTCTCCATATAGTCTTCTAAAGGGGCTGCACTGGTTTGCATTCCCACCTGCAGTGTAACAGAGACCCTTTTTCTCCACAACCTTGCCAATAGGCTGGTGTGTTTTTGAGTTGTACTGGGGAGACATTCCCAGGGTGCTTGTTGTGACAGCATCTGATACTGCTAGGCCTGTAGTGAGCCAGATGGGGTGAGGGGCCAGTGATCTATGAGGCATTGTTGGGGAGGGATTGTCACTGGTGTGTCCTGTACAGCTGAGAAACGGGCCCAAGGCACTGAAGGCACAACGGAGTGCCTCAGTGGCAGAGGGCATCTGAGTATGTGAAGGTGGATGACTGGAGGGAAGTAGAGAGCCCTCCACCACAGAATTGTGCCAAGGTGCCCAGCCTCGGAGTGAGACCTGGTAAAGCAAATGCTTGTCTAACATTTTCCAGGTAGCCAATAGGCAGGCTCCTGGGCGGGGCTACTTGGGCTGTGGACCAGGGGTTTGAGCCGCTCCTCCAGGAGCTGCCATTGGCATCAGTCACCTGGGGTGCTGAGAGGGGTCTGGGTATAGTGGCTCTTCTCCCACCCCCAGGCCACTGACATTGAGTGGCCTGGGACTGTGTGTCCCCTGTTCCTCCATGTCCCTGCAGCAGGGTAGTGCCCAGTTGCCCATAAGACTGAAAAACTCCACATTAGTGTGGAAATGATTTTTTTTTTTTTAACCTCGATGATGGGGAATGAACCCAAGACCTTCTCTACACATATGGCCTTTTTTTTTTTTTTTAAATTCTGTATATATGGAAGAGGGTGGGAGGAGAAAAGGAGAGATAGAGAAAGAAAGGAGAGGGAGAGATACCAAAGCACTGCTCCACCATCTGCAGAGCTCCATGTGGTGCTGGGAATCAAACCCAGGGCATCATGCATGGCAAGCCTTGCACTCCATTCACTGAGTGATCTTCCCACCACCAGAATGATACTTGAGGTTCCTAATTTTGTTCTGGCATCACCTGTGCCAGAGTGGTGCTCTGGTTGTCTTTCTCTCTTTTTCTTTCAAATAAAATAAAACAGAATAAGCATCACTGGACCTGGGAAATTCAGGGCCCTCCATTTAAACCCAAGTGGCACTAGAAATGGATCTGGAACCTTATGCACATGTGATACCACTGACTAACCTCCTAGGGATATACTTTTCACTTTCTATTTGGAGAGGAGAGAGAAAGAGAAGAAGAAGGAGAGGGAGAGGGAAAGGGAGAGAAGGAGAGGAGAGGAGGAGAGAAGAGGAGAGATGAGGAAAGAAGAGAGGAGAGAAACAGGAGAGAGACACCATAGCACTACTTCTCTATCTATGGATTTCCCCTTTCGCCCCATGGTGTGCCCTAGGCTTGAACCCAGGACTCTGCACAGGAGAAGGCACACATTCTACTAGGTGAACCCTTTCCAGACTGCCTAGTGCCCTCTTAGCACTGGCTTTCAGGGTTGTCCAGGGTGCAGGGAATAGAGCATGGCTCTTCATTGGCAGAAGTCAGTTGAGCAAATGTTTGCCTGTCTGTGGTGTTGCTCTGTTGATGCCAGACTGAAGGCCAGAGGGAACCTGCAGTCGTGCAGGTCAGATGCCTGCAGGTTCCAGAAAAGCACAAAGCTGCACCCAGGATGCTAGGATGAGGTGGGCATGTGCAGCCAGACTGGCATTCTTGGTGATCCATTAATGAGCAGCCTGTGGACCCGGGCAGGGACTGAGTGACCAGAGCAGGGACCCTGCCTTCCTCCCCCCCCTTCTGTCAGGGGCAGCCTGTGGCCAGGAGCTCAGCCAGAAGGCAGCCTCAGGTCTCTGGCCCCTGCATGGCCCCTGTTCAAGTATTCTTCTTTTTTTAAAATTTCTTTATTGGGGAATTAATGTTACACATTAAACAGTAAATACAATAGTTTCTACATGCATAACATTTTTCAGTTTTCCATATAACAATACAACCCCCACTAGGTCCTCTGTCATCCTTCTTTAATCTGTATTCTCTGCCGCCCACCCACCCCAGAGTCTTTTACTTTGGTGTAATACACCAATTCCAGTTCAGGTTCTACTTGTGTTTTCTCTTCTGATCTTGTTTTTCAACTTCTGCCTTAGAGTGAGATCATCCCATATTCATCCTTCTGTTTCTGACTTACTTCACTTAACATGATGTTCAAGTATTCTTTTTTTCTTTTTCTTTTCTTTTTTTTTCCTCCAGTGTTACTGCTGGGGCTTGGTGCCTGCACTACAAATCCACTGCTCCTGGAGGCCATTTTTTCCCCTATTTTTGTTGCCCTTGTTGTTAATCATCGTTATTATTATTGTTGTTGTCATTGCTGTCTTTGTTGTTGGATCGGACAGAGAGAAATCAAGAGACGATGGAAAGACAGGGGGAGAGAGAAAGACACCTGCAGACCTGCTTCACTGCATGTGAAACGACTCCCCTGCAGGTGGGGAGCTGGGGACTCAAACCAGGATCCTTACGTGGGTTCTTACACTTTGCACCATGTGCGCTTAACCCGCTGCACTACTGCTTAGCTTCCTGTTCAAGTCTTCTTCTTCTTTTAAATATTTATTCCTTTTTGTTGCCCTTGTTGTTTTATTGTTGTAGTTATTATTGTTGTTGTTGTTTATATCATTGTGGATAGGACAGAGAGAAATGGAGAGAGGAGGGGAAGACAGAGGGGGAGAGAAAGAGAGACACCTGCAGACTTGCTTCACTGCCTGTGAAGCGACTCCCCTGCAGGTGGGGAGCTGGGGCCTCGAACCAGGATCCATACTCCAGTCCTTGCGCTTTGCGCCATCTGCGCTTAACCTGCTGCGCTACCGCCCAGCTCCCCCTGTTCAAGTCTTCTTGACCCATCTTTGAAGCAGTGAAGTATCTGCTCTGCAACCCATTTTAGAGAAAATTCAGAGGCGAGTGGGGGAGCTTCTGAAAGAGGGGGAATTGACCAGCTAAATAGCTCATGTGGATAGTGCGCTGCTTTGTCATGTGTGTACCCAGGTTCAAATCCAGCCCCTACCACATTGAAAGAAGCTTTGGTTATGTGGTTTCTTCCTCCACCACCACCCCCCTCTTTTTTTTTAATAGGACAGAGAGAAACTGAGCGGGTAGGGAGAGAGACACCTGAAGCACTGCTTCACTGCTCATGAGGCTTCCCCCCTGCAGGTAGGGACTGGGGATTTGAACCCAAGTTCTTGTGCCCGGTAGTGAATCTGTTTAAACCGATGTGCCAGACTATGGCTATGGTCTCTTTTGCTCGATGCTTCTCTATCTTAAAAAAAAAAAAAAGACAGGAAATAATTCAGTTTTGTTTGTAGATGGGGGAGGGCTGCACCAGCAGGTGAAAAGCAGAATATGCAGGGGACAGGCTGGCCATCCTGCCCATCCTCCCCCAGCTTACCACAGAGTCTGCGGATGCCCCATGGCTTTCCCAGGAACCCACCAGACAGTCAGAGGTGTGACATCTACGCATGCCTGATGCTTGCAGCATGCCTGCAGTGCCTGAGGCCCTGCCCATCTGAGGAGAAGGGGCATTTAGACCTGAACCCCCTCATCCCTGAAGAAGCCTTGTGTCCCCAGAGCTCCCCTCTGCATGAGAAAGCTCACATTTCACACGTGTTACCTCCCATGAGTCAGGGAGGGGCTTGTGTTAATGGCCTCAGATGGCAGATGGAGCTGGGGAGGACCACACCAGGTGAGTGCCAGGGTTGGAACACCCAGGGGGACTGGGATGAGGACCCTGCCTGGCTCCTGCCGCCTACTGTCTCACACTGGGTACCAGGGGGTTGGGGTATATGGGACCACCTCGGTGTTTCCTAAGCTGTATTCATTTTTTTTAACTTCTTAATTTTTTTCCACCAATATTCTTGCTAGAGCTTTGGGCCTTTAGGGTTCCACTACTTCTGATGGATTTTTTTTTCCTTTACTACTTGACTAATGAATTTATTTCTAAAAAAAGATACAGAGAGAGAGAGAGGGAGGAGCGAGAGAGAGACACCAGACAGAGACCAGCTCAGCTCTGGTTAATGCTGCTGCTGTGGCTTGAACATGGGACTTGGAGCTTCAGATGTAATAGTCATTTTTGAAGAACCATTATACTGTCTCTCTAGAGGCTTTTTCACTTAGAGAGATAGGGAGAGACAACAACATAGCTCCAGGGCTTCCTCCAGCAGCATAGCGACTCCTCTGTCATGCCAAGGCTCAAATCGAGGCTGCACACATCACAGGGCACCCACCCTCCCCAGTGAGCTCTCTGTCTGGACCGCACCTGCGTGATTCCACTGCTGCCTGTGGGCTCCTCTCCCTCATCTTTTAATGTCAGATGGAAACTGGGAGAGAGAAATAGATGGAAAGAGAGACACCTCTCCATTTGTGAATCTTGCCCTGGTGCTGTGTAGGTTCCCCCATGCAGCATGTCTTTCTCCCCTTTTCATTTATTTCTCTCAACCAGGGTTATCACGGGGACTTGGTGCCTGCACAATGTCACCATTTCCGGTCGTCATTTTTTTTTCTTGCCTCAGGGTTATTGCTGGGGCATGGTGCCTGCACCATATAGCCTCTGCTCCTGGAGGCCACTTTTTCACATTTTGTTGCCTTTGTTGTTGTTACTGTTGTTGTTGTTGGACAGGACAGAGAGAAATCGAGAGAGGAAAGGAAGACGGGGGAAGAAAGACAGGTACCTGCAGGCCTGTTTCACTGCCTGTGAAGTGACCCCACCACCACCCCCCACCCCCCTGCAGGTGGGGATCTGGAGGCTCAAACTGGCAACCTTGAGCTGGTCCTTGTGCTTCACACCACATGAACTTAGCCTGCTGTGCTACTGCCTGGCCCCCTTTTTAAAAAATTAATGTTTATTTATAAATGAGATGGATAGGAGGAGAGATAGAAAGAAAGAACCACACATAACTCTGGTACATGTGTTGCCAGGGATTGAACTCAGGACCTTATACTTGAGAGTCCAATACCTTATTCACTGTACCACCTTCTGGACCACAGGCCCTGAGTTTTGTCCCTGGCATCATATATGCCAAAGTGATGCTCTGTTTCTCTTTCTTTTCCAAATAAATGTTTTCAAAAATTGAAAGAGAACAAAACTGGAAATGACTGAGATATAGTTCACCTGGTAGAGCAAGCACATACTCTGCTGTGCGTGTGGTCTTGGGTTTAAACCCTGGCACAGGGGTTGTTCCCTGAGTAATGGGGCAGTGCTGTTTTTTTTTTTTCTTTATCTTTCTTTGTTACTCTCTTTTCTTTGTCTATAAACATAAGGAATAGAAAAGTGAACTGGGGAGGCCACTCTTTGGTATTATACAAGGGTGATGTCTTGAGTGCCACTCTTTGGTATTATACAAGGGTGATGTCTTGAGTTCTTTCTCTGACATTGCATTAAAAATTAAATTTAGGGGGTCAGACTAGGTGCATGTGGCACAGTGTCGGGGAATTGTGAGGATGTGGTTGAGCTTGGCAGGGCTTGACCTGAGGAGTGTGTCTCTCCTGTCAGTCTCTCTACTGAGAGGTTGAGCAAAAAGGGACAGGAATAACCCCAAAGGTTTGCCCCGTCTTATCAGACTCCCTGTCTCACAAAGCACCCTGCATTCCTGATACTATGGCCATTAGATAAAAAGAAAGGGGAGATGTCAGGAAATTGTGAGGATGTGGTTGAGTTTGGCAGGGCTCACAAAGCACCCTGCATTCCTGATACTATGGCCAATCTACATAATCATTGTTTTGCCTGAAAGATCCCCACCCATTCCATTCCTTTGATCTATCTTCTTTCTACCCTCAAGACCCTCCCTGCCCCTAGGGTATTATTAATCCTACCAGTTAAAACCCTCGCAACAGTTGCTAAGGAAGTTCCTACCTTTCCAGCCCCATTTCACCTTTCTCCGCCCCTTTCCTAGCCATTTCCATTTCCAACTTGCCACTTCCAGTTCTGTCCTTTAAAAGCCTTGGTTCTCTGGTCAATAAAGGTATTGCATTGTCTCACCACCACATGTTTGATTCCTGAGTCATCTCCCTCATGTTGCTGAGTGAGTAGCAGCCCAGGCTGGCTCCGGTCGCATTCTCTCCAACCCAGAGAATACTCGCCTGGAAAGAGGCACCCCCACGGTAGCCCGGCAGTATAGAGCACAAAGACCAGTGTAAGGATCCCAGGCCCCCACCTGCAGGGGAGTCACTTCACGGGCGGTGAAGCAGGTCTGCAGGTGTCTGTCTTTCTCTTCCCCTCTCTGTCTTCCCCTCCTCTCTCCATTTCTCTCTGTCCTATCCAACAACAAATGACATCAGTAATAACAATAATGACCACAACAAGGCTACAACAACAAGAGCAACAAAAGGGGGGAAATGGCCTCCAGAAGCAGTGGATTCATGGTGCAGGCACTGAGCCCCAGCAATAACCCTGGAGGCAAAAAAAATTAAATTTAGTTAGTAGGGGTGATAGCATAATGTTGATATAAAGAGTCTCTCATGCCTGAGGTTCCAAAATTGCAGGTTCAGTCCCCTACACCAACATAAATCAGAGCTGATCAATGTTCTGGAAGACAAAAATAAAAACAAACAAACAAAATAATTTAGTTGGTGTGGTGGCATACCCAATTGAGTGCCTGCATGACCATGTGCAAGGACCTATGTTCAAGCCCCTGGTTCCCACCTAGTGGGAAGGCTTCATGAGTGGTGAAATAGTGCTGCAAGTCTCTCTCTCTCTCTCTCTCTCTCTCTCTTTCCTCCTCCCCTCTCAATTCCTCTGTCTCTATCCAAAATAAATATGTAAAATAAAAATATTTACAAAAGATTTAGGGGGTGGGCAGTTTTTTACCTAGTGCACATAGTACTACATTCAAGGATCCACATAAGGATCCAGGTTCAAATCCGTGGCTCCCCACCTGCAGGGGGGATGTTTCAGAACGTGTGAAGCAGGTCTACAGGTATCTATCTTTCTCTTCCCCTCTCTGTCTTCTCCTCTCTCAATTTCTCTCTTTTCTAGGCAATAAAATAGAAAAAATGGACACCAGGAGTAGTGGATTCGTCGGTCTGTGATAACCCTGGAGGCAAAAAAAAAAAACAACAAACTCAGGACTTGAGTTTTTACTTGGTGTTTTTGTGGGCTGGACTTACAGCTCACTGGTGCCTGCTTTAGCATGATCAACACTGCTTCACTGTTTGAGAAGCTTCCCCACTATAGTTGGGGACTAGGGGCTTGAATCTGGGTCCCCATGCTTGGTAACACGTGTGCTTTCCCTGGTGAGCCACCGTTTCTGTATTCTAGCTACTGTGAATAGTGCAACTATGAATAGGGGAACAGGTAGCCTTTTGAATGGTTTCACGTCCTTTGGCTACCTGCCCAGGAGTGGGATTGCTGGGCCACAGAGTATTTCTATTTTCTCTGGTTGAAGGACTCTTCACTCACTTTATCCTTCCTGACCTCCTTCGGTGTCAGGCTCCACCCCAAACAGCAAGTCACTTCATCTAGTTAGAGAACTTACCTTCTGGGAGACTGAGGCTGGACTGCCATCTACCTGTTTTCAGCACAAAGTATGTCAGGAATGGTTCTATAGTTCATGGTTCTGGAGTTCTAAGATGTAGAACTGGAATACTAGGAGTTTCACCGAGCTTTGTTAACCCCAAGAGATTGCTTGAGCTTGTTGAGCAGAGATGTGGTCTTGCACTGGGAGGGAAGGATACACTGAGCTCCAGCAGAAGGCCCCCACCCCCCACCCCAGGGCTTCCTGGAGGAGGCAATGCCAGGCGAATGGGAGGGCATCCTTCTTGTCTTCTAGGCTCCTTTGTGCTGCTGGTCAGGCACTGGGGGGTGGGGGTGGCTAGCAGGTGCTCTTGGGGACCCTGAGTGTGAAGAGATGGCCTATTCACCCTTTTCCCCTAAATCCCCCCAACCCTCAAACAAAAGAAATTCCTGCAGGCTGGGTTCTCACCAGCTGCAGAGGTTAACAGCAGCTGTGCTGAGCTGACTGGAGAGCTGGGCATTTAGCAGCTGTGCTAGGGATAGGGTGGGGTTTCTGAGTGACTCAGCATTTATCTCCTCCCCAGGGCTTGGCTACACTCCCAGGGACCAGATCCTGAACTGGGTGGGGTGTTAGGGACCCTCCTGTCTCCTCTGTCAAGGTTGGTCTGGGTCTCCAGCTATAGCCTCAGCTACTGCCTCAGCAAGCAGTACTGCCTCAGTCTCACTTAGGCCTGGCAGAACATCAGGGTATGGGTCTCACTGGTGTGGCTCTCCTGAAGTTGCAGGCCACAGAGGCTTTCACTAAGTGCCTTGCCTCCTGTTCCCACCTGGAGCTTTCAGAGGTGGCTGCTGGTGACTTCCCTTGGTGCTGTACCCCAGGGCTGCCTGTCCTCTGTGTGCACTGGCCACTGGCACCCTGCCCTGGCCCTGAAGTGTCCCCACAGTACCTCCTGCTGGTCTGGAATCAGCTACACTTAACTGCATATTTTGGGGACCCCATGTGGGAAGGCCAAGGTGATTCCCCTACACCTTGGGGCTCAGCTTCAGTGCTGCTCCAGTGCTAAGCAGACAGGCTCCAGATAGAGGATGCAGGGGAACCCCCTGGAATCTATCCCCTGAGGCCAGACCCCCACTCAGCCTGCACTGCATCTCCAGTGTGGTCTGTATGGAGGCAGACAGCATGCTCCAAGCAGTCTGAGAAGGGGGCGTGTCCAGGACAGGCTTTTGGAGACCCAGAAGTGAGGGAGTGGAGGAGTGGTGGAATTGTGCTGATGCCAAGTCTCAGCAGAAGCCCTGGCAAACACTAGAAGAAGAAGCAGAAGCCCTGTCAGGAGAAAGAAAGAAAGAAAGAAAGAAAGAAAGAAAGAAAGAAAGAAAGAAAGAAAGAAAGAAAGAAAGAGAAAGGAAAAGAAGAAAAGAAAAGAAAAGAAAAGAAGAAAAGAAGAAAAGAAAAGAAAAGAAAAGAAAAGAAAAAAAGGAAAGGAAAGGAAAGGAAAGGAAAGGGGTTGGGTGGGGACATAATTCAGTTCATTACAAATGATAATAAGGAGGCACAGGTGTGGTTGAGCAGGAACATGTATATGATATAAGATCCTATATTTTATCAGACTTTCACTCAGAGCCAGAGAGAGAAAACCAAAGCATTACTCTGGAATATACAATGCTTGGGATTGCAAGACGAGAGCACTGCTCCGCACTGGCTTATGTGGTACTGAGGATTGAACTTTGAGACCTCAGAGCCTCAGGTGGGCAAGTGTGGTGTGCAAAACACTGTGCAGTCTCTGAGCCCCCTGAGCAGGAATATTTTTGCAAAAGTAACTTTTTAGTGGGTTATTATTGAGGTGTGATTTACATAACATAGGGCACTTCTGTTCAGAGTGGAGTTCTATTGTTTATTGTTATGATTTTTTAAAATATTTAATTTGTCCATTAAGGTGAGAGATACAGAAAAGAAGGAAGGCAGCAAAGGTAGAAGGAAGGAAGGAAGGAAGGAAGGAAGGAAGGAAGCCTAGAGCACTGCTCAGCTCTGGCTCCTGATGGTGTTGGGTATTGAACCTAGGAACTCAGCCTCAGGAAGTCTTTTGCATAACCATCATGCTGTTTCTCCTACCTGCTTATTTTAGAATTAAAAAGAGAGCGAAAGAGACCACAGCACCAAAGCTTCCTTCTGTGTGGTGTGGGCCAGGCTTAAACCTGGTATTATTAAAGTAATAACTAGGCTAAGGTATGCATGACTCTAAGTAGAGGAAGGGGAACAGTGTCTTGCTTTTAGTGGAAGCTAAGAACAAATGAAGAAATGGGGAGCAGAGAGTTGACAGAGCTCACTAGGCAAAGAACTCACTTCCCAAGTGAGCTATTTTGTCGGCTCCAGGGTGCGGTTGTGCATCTGCAGACACATACCCCCCAGCAGTACAGAGGTGCCAAAGGGCACCTCTGACCCCCAGGTTACCTGAGTGCGTGGGGTCCATGCCCATCTCTTTCCAGCCAGACCTCTGCAGGCCCACCCCCTCCTGTCTCCGTGGATTAACTTGCATTTTCTGGAATATTACGGAAGGGACTTACATGCATGTGGTCATTTTGTGACTATCACTGCCTTTGTGGAAGTGGCACCTGGGCACCTGCTGAGCATCTGTGTGTCTCTTCACTTGTTGAGGCCTGTTGTGCTGTCCCCACAGTGTGGCTGTCAGGAGTGTCACTGTGTGCGCCATGGTGTGAGTCCTCTATCTCTCGGATGGGTCCCTGGTGCTGGAACTTGATCTTAGGGGTTTCATCTGCACCCAACACAGAGGGCAGAGGCCGCAGTGGCTTGGGCTATGTCCCCCCAGCACTAATGAGGTTGAGTGTCTTCCTGCTTTTCTAGATGGGGCATTGTCTGTTCCAAAGGTGATCTGTTTCAGAAAGCTGCACCAGTGTGGGTACACAAGGAAGTTCTCTTCTTTTCTTTTTTCTTAAGATTTATTTATTTATTTAGGACTTTCATGCCTGAGACTCCATAATCCCAGGTTCAATCCCCCACACCACCATACACCAGAGCTGAGCAGTGCTCAGGTTAAAAAATAATAATCATATATATATATATATATATATATATATATAATAGAAACAGATAAATTGAGAGGGAATGGGGAGATAGAGAGGGAGAGAGACACCTGCAGACCTGCTTTACCACTTGTGAAGCTTCCCCTCTGCAGGTAGGAACCAGGGGCTTGAACCCGGATCCTTACACATGGTAATATGTGTGCTTAGTCAGATGTGGCATCACTTGGCCCCCACAGAACAGTTATATGTATATATGGAGAGAGAGAGAGCAATAGAATAGAGTGGCACCCCTGTCTGGCAGGGGCATTTGTAGCTCATGTTGTCCTCACACAGACCTGCGCTGTCATCAAGGAGGACTCAGTGATTGGACCAGAGAGGCCTGGTGGCCCACTACCCCAGGTCCCTGCACAGACATAGTGTTTTGTGCAATTTGTGTGGGTGTGACAGACACTGATGGTCAAAGTGGCAGCTTGTTTAAGCCTTTTTTAAATTTTTAAAAAATTATCTTTATTTATTGGATATAAACAGCCATAAATTGAGAGGGAAGGGGGTGATAGAGAGGGAGAGAGAGACAGAGAGACATCTATCTGTAACAATGCTTCACTGCTTGTTAAGCATTCCCCCTGCAGGTGGGGACCAGGGGCTCAAACCTGGGTCCTTGAGCATTGTAACCTGTATGTTCAACTGGGTGCACCACCACCCAGCCTGGGTCTTTATGAGAATGAGTCATCCCCCTCCCCCAGAGCTCCTCAGGACAGACAGCCTCACCCTGTTCTCTTAGTGACTGGCCACAGGGCACCTGCACTCCAGCTCTGTGGCCTGTAGCTCAGAGCCTCTCACTTTTCTTGGAGGCTGTGGGATTGGAGATGACACCCAAGGTGGCAGGTACATTGTCACCCAGATGGGACAGGATGGCTACTAGCATCTCTTCACCACCTGGATGTGTGGCCAGGTATATTCATGGTGCTATTTGTGGGACATTCTTTTCTACAGGATACCCACCTGTTATGGAAGCACACCTACTCACAGGACACTGGTATTCATAAGATACACACCTGTGGACACAGAGCTATTGTGGGACACACCTGTTTCTAAAATACACACCTGTGGACAGACACAGAGCTACTAGAAGACACACCCATAGAGTGGGGGCGGTTCTGGCCTTTGTTGGTCTGGAATTGTCTTAGTACTAAATGAACATGCCCTTTAGTGCTTCTGTCTGAAAACAGTATCTCTAAGTAGCAAGCTCTAATTAGATAGCTATTAGAACACCTACAGAAGAAATGGATGGGGGCAGGTGGTGGCCCACCTGGTTGAGGGCACACATTCCACGCACAAAGACCCAGGTTCGAGCCCCCACTCTACACCTGCAGGGGTACGCTTTACAAGCAGTGAAGCTGGTCTGCAGGTGTCCTTCTCTCTCTCTCTCTTTCTCCCCTTCCCCTCTCAATTTCTCCCTGTCCTATCAAATAAAATAGAGAAAAAAAAAGGAAAAAAGAAAGATCACTGGGAGCTGTGGATTCATGGAGCTGACACTCAGTCCCAGTGATAACCCTGGTGGCAATAAAAAATAGAAGGGGAGGAGGAGGGGGAAGTCGGTAGGAGGAGAAGGAGTAGGAAGCGGAAGTGTTGTTTGGGGAAAGGACTTGTGCTGGGACTTGATAGATAGTGTGGCTTTTGTTACTCTTATGCATTTTGGATGTCAGGGTGGCAGCAAGGAACCTTGAATGCCCCCTGGTATCACCCAGCCTTTATCACCTAGCCCTCTAGTGATTCAGACCCACATCCCTTCTTGGGCTGCAGGATCCTCTCTGAAAGCACTTTATTCCCAGGGATGCTACATTGGACCCTTGGGTGCATGAAAGTACCTTCTGATGTGCGTGGTTCAGGGGAGCTGGGCAGGGACATGTCCTATGAGCAGGTGTGTCCTATGAATAGATAAGTGTCCACAGGTGTATGTCCTCAACAGGAGTGTCTGCAGTAGATGCCACAACTCCCAGGATGGGACAGGCACTTGCTACCCTTTCCCTCAACATAAAAACCCTGAGTATGTCCTTGTCTCTCATGTAGTAAACATATTGATCTTAATAAAAAGTATGAAAAATAAGTATGGAACTGATTTTAGGCTGCTGCTCTGTTGAATAATTGTTTCAGAACTTTTTTTTTGCTTCTAGGGTTACTGCCTGCTCTACAAATCCACTGCTCCTGGAGGCTATTTCTCCCCCCCCCCTTTTTTTTTTTTAGTGTTTATTTGTTCCCTTCTGTTGCCCTTGTTTTATTGTTGTGGTTATTGTTGTTGTTATTGATGTCGTTGTGTTGGATAGGATAGAGAGAAATGGAGAGAGGAGCTGAAGACAGGGAGGGGGAAAGAAAGTCACCTGCATACCTGCTTCACCACTTGTGAAGTGACCCTTCCCCTGCAGGTGGGGAACTGGGGGGCTCCAACTGGGATCCTTGTGCTGGTCCTTGCGCTTTGCACCAAGTTCACTTAACCCACTGCATTACTGCCCAGCTCCTTATTTCAGAACTTTCTGTATGATATGAAATTATTTTGGGAATGCAGTCATTATAACATAGTGCCACCTGTGTAAAATGGATGTGGCCTCTTTCCTTTGTTTTAAATTATCTTCATATATTGATTGCATAGAGACAGCCAGAAATTGAGAGGGAAGGGAGACATAGAGAGGGAGAGAGACAGAGAGACACCTGCAGCCCTGCTCCACCACTTGGGAAGCTTTCTCCCTGCAGGTGGGGGTCGGGGGCTCGAACCTGAGTCCTTGAGCACTGTAACATGTATGCTTAAGAGGTGCTCCACCACTCCGCTCCTCCTTTTTTCTTTATATCTGCCTTCTTTTTTGCCTCCATGATTATTGCTGGAGTTTGGTGCCTGCACTACCAATCCACTGCTCCTAGAGGCCATTTATCCCATTTTTGTTGTTGTTGTTGCCTTTGTTGTTGCCCTAGTTATTATTTTTATTGTTGCCTTTGCTGTTATTATTGCTGGATAGGACAGAGAGAACTTGAGAGAGAAGGGGAAGACAGAGAGGGGGGAGAGAAAGACAGACACCTGCAGACCTACTTCACTGCCGGTGAAGCGACTGGCATCCTTATACCGGTCCTTGCGTTTCATGCTATGTGCACTCAACTATCCACTTTGTTGTCGCCCAGCCTCCCTCTTTTCTTTCCCTCCCATCCATCCATCCATCCATCCTCCCTCCCTCCCTCCCTCCCTCCCTCCCTCCCTCCCTCCCTCTCTTTCTTTCTTTCTTTCTTTCTTTTTTTCTTTCTTTCTTTCTTTCTTTCTTTTCTTCCTGCCAGGGCTTTGGTGGGATTTCACACCAGCACAATTGTACCCCTTCTGGCAAACGTTTTGTTTTTTTTCCAAATAAAGGGTGAAAGACAGAGAGACACCACAGCTCTGCTCCCCCCACTCATGAAACTCCTTTATGCATATTGCTCTTGTGTGGTGTCTGGGGACCCACATCTGGGTCTGGCTCATGGCAAAGCATGCTCTCTATCAGATGAGCCACCTCCTGGGCATTTTGGTTTCATTGTCCTTCCTCATTGTTAAAGGATCTGCCCCACTGGCAAGTGAAGAGACGTCAAGTAATGAAGCTTGTGTCATGTGGTGCAATTTTTTTTCTTTATTATTGTGTTTTATTTGATAGGACAGAGAGAAATTGAGAGGGGAGGGGACATATAGAGGGAAAGGGAAAGATAGACACCTGCAGACCTGCTTCACCACTTGTGAAGCATCCCTGCTACAGGTGGGAAATGGGGGCTCAAACCCAGGTCCTTGCACATGGTGATATGTGTGCTTAGTCGAGTGTGCCACCACCTGGCCCCTGGTGCCATCCTTCTGTTGTCACCTATGGAAGCCAGGCATGCTACTGTCTGATGTATGGCATGTAAAGATCTTCTCCTATTCTGTGAGGGGTCTCTTGGTTTGGGTAGTGGTTTCTTTTGCTGTGAAGAAGTTTTTTAATTTGATGTAGTCCCATAGGTTTATACTTGCCTTAATCTTCTTTGTAATTGGATTCGTTTCATTGAAGATGCCTTTATAATTTATGCAGAAAAGAGTTCTGCCAATATTTTCTTCTAAGTATCTGATAGTTTGTGGTCTAACATCCAAGTCCTTGATCCACTTAGAATTTACTTTTGTATTTGGTGAAATATAGTGGTTCAGTTTCATTCTTCTGCATGTTTCAACCCATTGTTTCCAACACCATTTGTTGAAGATACTCTGCTTTCCCCCTTCCATAGTCTGGGCACCTTTGTCAAAGATTAGATGTCCATAGGTGTGGGGGCGACTTTTTTTTTTTTTTTTTTTTAGTAGAGGATGAGAGGGAGGTGTGATATCACTGCTCCACTGCTCATGAAGCTTCTTCTCTGAATGTGCTTTCATATAATGGCTAGGGACTCGAACCCAGGTCCTCACCCATGGTAAGGTGTGTGCTCTCCCTGGTGAGCTACCTGCCAGTCTCCCCCTCCTCACTTGTTTCCTATTTAAGGGCTGCTTCTTCAAGTGTGAAAAGGTCATAGCCAGCAACCAGGTTCTGTTTTTTCCCTGAGAGCTGGATCCTCACACATGTCTGATTTCACTATGTGGGCTGCTCTCTCATTCAGATAGTGAGACTAGGAGAGAGATTGGAGGTGGGTGGGTGTGATGCTATAGTATCATGCCCTACTGGTGAACTCTTTCTTCAGCCCAGCAGCTGGGTTCTGTAACATGGATTTTGCATTTGGTTAGGAAGTCAGTCCACCTACCCTGGTTCTGGAATATTCATGTTTGGTTCCAAAAACTGCTGCTCCCTGTCAGGTCTGCAGAAGACTCCATGTGCTGATGTCCTGGTAGGGCTGTGTGTGTGTCCCTAACTCAGCAATGGAAACCTCTGGATGGATCCTCTTTCTTTCTTTAAAAATATGTTTGTTTGTTTGTTTCTGGGTAGAGACAGAGAGAAATTGAGAAGGGAGGGGGTGGTAGAGAAGGAAAGAGACAGAGAGACACCTGCAGCTCTGCTTCATCACTTGAGAAGCTTTCCCCCTGCAGGTGGGACTGGGATTTTGAACCTGGGTCCTTGTGCACTGTAATGTGTCTGCTTAACCAGTTGCACCACCACCTGGTCCCCTGATGTATCTATCCACTGCCCGTGTAGGCCTGTCTGGCTCCTGCTCTGGGC
The DNA here is from genome assembly GCF_950295315.1 of Erinaceus europaeus. Taxonomy (NCBI): domain Eukaryota; kingdom Metazoa; phylum Chordata; class Mammalia; order Eulipotyphla; family Erinaceidae; genus Erinaceus; species Erinaceus europaeus. The sequence goes on along the minus strand of NC_080175.1, from coordinate 43,058,982 downwards.
CCAGGCACGTGGTAACGCTCTCCTTGTCTCCACAGGGTCTGTAAGAGAGGCCACCCCAGACTTCCTAATGAACAACCGGAAGGAAGATATGGAAATCGCATCCCACTACCGCCACCTGCTGCGGGAGCTGAACGAGCAGCGGCAGCATGGGGTTCTGTGCGACGTGTGTGTGGTGGTGGAGGGCAAGGTCTTCAAGGCACATAAGAATGTCCTGTTGGGCAGTAGCCGCTACTTCAAGACACTGTACTGCCAGGTGCAGAAGACATCAGACCAGGCCACCGTCACACACCTGGACATCGTCACGGCCCAGGGCTTCAAGGCCATCATCGACTTCATGTACTCAGCCCACCTGGCCCTCACCAGCCGCAACGTCATCGAGGTCATGTCTGCTGCCAGCTTCCTACAGATGACAGACATTGTGCAGGCCTGCCACGACTTCATCAAGGCCGCCCTGGACATCAGCATCAAGCCAGACGCCTCAGACGAGCTGTCAGAGTTTGAGATTGGGACCCCGGCTGTTGGTGGCACGGATGCGCTCATCTCGGCCGTCATGGCCGGCCGCAGCATTTCCCCATGGCTCACCCGGCGCCCTAGTCCCACCAACTCCTCTGGGGACTCAGCCATCGCCAGCTGCCATGAGGGTGGGAGCAGTTATGGGAAGGAGGACCCAGAGCCCAAGGCTGATGGCCCCGACGAGGTGTCCTCACAGTCCCTGTGGCCTGGCGACATGGGCTATGGGCCCCTGCGCGTCAAGGAGGAGCAGATCTCGCCCTCGCACTATGGGGGTGCAGAGCTGCCTGCCACCAGGGACGATGGGATCCCCAGCTCCTTCCCCGAGCAGACTGGGGGGGATGGTTGGCAGCCCACTGGCCGCAGGAAGAACCGGAAGAACAAAGAGACGGTGCGGCACATCACGCCGCAGGTGGAGGACGACAGCCAGCCCAGCTCCCCAGTGCCGTCCTTCCTGCCTACGTCCGGGTGGCCCTTCAGCAGCCGAGACTCAAGTAAGCCTCCCTTCCAACCCACCCCACCCCATCACCCATGACTGCAAATGTCCCAGGTGTGGTCAGAGCCGATGGCCTGTCACGCTGTAGTTACATTCTGTAGCTGAAGTGACACCTGCTCAGACCTATGCCCTCATTGTCCATGGATCCCTTCCTTTTCTTTCTTTCTTTCTTTCTTTCTTTCTTTCTTTCTTTCTTTCTTTCTTTCTTTTTTATATTTATTTCTTTATTTTCCCTTTTGTTGCCCTTATTGTTTTTTATTGTTGTAGTTGTTGTTGTTGTTATTGATGTCATCATTGTTAGCTAGGTCAGAGAGAAATGGAGAGAGGTGGGGAAGACAGAGGAGGAGAGAAAGATAGACGCCTGCAGACCTGCTTCACCGCTTGGGAGCCGGGGGCTCAAACCAGGATTCTTCGGCTGGTCCTTGTGCTTTGTGCACATACCTTACTCTGCATGAGGTCCTGGGGTTCGGCCTGGCAACACATGAAAACACCATGGGTGACTTAAAAAGGAACTCCAGGGAGGGTGGTGCAGTGCTTTGGCATTTTCCCCTCTCTTGTTTCTCTATAAAAGATATAGAAACTGGGCAAGGGAAGCTACTCAATGGCATTTCCCGCATGTGAGGCCCTTTAGATGCCTGGCACTACATAGAAAAAAAGTAGGGGGTAGGAGCTCAGAGATATCTCACCTGTGGCACACACACTTTACCAAGGGCCCAGGTTTGAGGCCCTGGTCACCACCACATGGGAGCACCATGCAAAAAAGAAGCTTCAAAAGTGGAGGAGCGGTGCTGTGGTGTCACGCCTTTTCCCTGCTTAAAAAACAAAACAAACAAACAGATGAGCCAGGAGGGGTGATGCCTGCTCTCACACTAAGTCCCAGTGAAACACAATCAGCAGAATTGTCAAAGGATCAAGTGAAGTGCAGATGGGGGGGTGGGCTTGGTCCCTGAGCTGTATTCCCCCATGCGTGACCTGAGACTCCACATTCCTACCGGTTGCTCTGGTCATCGTGGTGAATGCTAGGCAGACACACAGTGTGTGCCCATCTCATCCTTGGTGCTCAGATGCCCTCATCCTGGACTTTGAGGGATCATGACAGAGAGTGCTTTCTATGGGGAGGACGCAGTGTTTCTAGATGCTGTCCAGTCTGGCTCAGTTGCCTCAGCTAATGGAAACACCGAAGCCAAGGTCCCTCTTGGACTCACATCTAGCTCACTATGGGCTTTGGGGTCCCTAAACTTGGCCTTGTCTAAGCTGGTCCTCTGGAGACCAGCTTTCATCTGTGTCCGAGACTTGGGACCAGCAGATTGGGTGTTCACTGGCTTCCAGGGCCAGCACGTGCTGGCTTAGTGACAAGTGTATGTTTGCATAGCCAGCAGTGGTGAGGGACCCTCCCCCCCGCCCCCCTCCCCATCCAGCTGTGGTGGGGGTCAGCAAGGCATTTGGTGGAGCAGAATGTCATCCAGGACAGAATGGAGGCTCCTTAGCAAGCACGAGGGGTGGGGGGTGGTGGTGGTGACAGACCCTGAAGTGAGATAAGCCTGCCCATTTCCTCAGATGAGGAAGCCCTGCTCACTCCATGCCCAGAAGACTGCTGGCTCTGGGGGTGAGTTAGATATACACTCATGAACCCTATGAGCTAGTTCTCAGCATGTACCCCACGGGCATTAGGTGCTCTCGTGAGGTTAATCTATCCCTGCACCGCTCATTTTCAGAACTTTCTCAACTTCCCAGCCTGTATGCACCCAGCAGAAGCTCTCACAAATCATTATACCCTGTGTGTGTGTGTGTGTGTGTGTGTGTGTGTGTATGTGTGTGTGTATGTGTGTGTGTATTCATAAGCCCACTCCCCAGTGTTCAGGCTGGTTTCACCAGGGGCCTGTCCTGGGCACATGTGGATTTTTGCTGTATTCTTGCCTTTACTGTGACAGTGTCTGCAGATTGTCCTCAAACCATTAATATTTAACTGAAACACAAGATGGTTCCATTTCTTTTTTTAAGATTTTATTTATTTATTAATGAGAAAGATAAGGGAGGGAGAGAAAGAGAGAGGACATGAGAGAACCAGACATCACTTTGGTACATGTGCTGCCGAGATTGAACTCAGGACCTCATGGCTGAGAATCTAGTGCCTTAGCCACTGTGCCACCTCCCAGACCACAAGGAGGTTCCATTTATTTTATTTTTTTAATATTTATTTATTCCCTTTTGCTGCCCTTATTGTTTTTTTTTATTGTTGTAGTTTATTATTGTTGTTGTTACTGATGTCATTGTTGTTGCATAGGACAGAGAGAAGTGGAGAGAGGAGGGGAAGACAGAGAGGGGGAGAGAAAGACAGACACCTGCAGACCTGCTTCACCGTTTGTGAAGCGATCCCTCTGCAGGTGGGAGGGCCAGAGGCTCAAACCAGGATCCCTGTGCTGGTACTTGCGCTTTGCACTGTGTGCACTTAACCTGATGTGCTACTGCCCAACCCCCCAGGATTCTATCTTTCTTTCCTGCTTTCTATCTTCCCCTCCTCTCTCAATTTCTCTATGTCCTATCCAGAGATCCAGAGAGAGAAAGGGGGGGGGGGTGGAGAACAGAGTGTCACTCTGGCACATATGATGCCAGAGATTGAACTCAGGACCTCAAGCTCTCAACTCCAGCACCTTAGCCATTATACCACCTCCCAGGCTACAGAAGATTGTTTATGATCCCTGCTACCATCAATAAGGTGGGGCCTACAGATGATGGTGTCTCCATTCAGAACTCTGACCAGTTCTAGAGCTCCAAGTGGTGATTTTAGGACAAATGTTCCCTGTAGAACCTTCTAGATAGTCATGGCAGCAGTGTCTACACTCCACCCTAGGAGCCTGCCTGGATGCCCACGGGCACCTGCATGTGTTGCTGGGGGCCTCGGGTGGAGAAGCAATGAGCCCCTGAGCCCAAAAGTGTGAGGTTTCCCAAGCAGCTATCTAGCAGACAGCATGTCTCCAATCCAACAAGTGGTTGTGACTATGTACTCTTGTCAGAATCCTAAATCCCTTGTTACCAAGGCAACTGTGAACAGCTTCCATTAAGATGATTCTGAGTTGCCCAGATGAGGACAGGAGGTTGTGAGGTGCGTGGGCTGGTGCTGCCTGGCTTGTGGTGACCACAGATTGAGAGGCTTAAGTCCCCCTCCCAGTTCATTTCCATTAGAGATGTGTTATTGTTCCGAGAGGAGATGGGACTTTTTAGTCACACCCCATTTATAAGATAAAAGACCCTTTTCTAAAGGAGCACATCCAGGCATACTTTGGAGTCCATCCTGGGTGCTTGCCCTGCCATCTGTAAGTCCTCCCTCACTGGTAGGGCCAGGGGGACTTTCTTCTATTTTTCTTCTTACTCTTCTTTTAGATTTATTTATTTATGGATAGAGACAGAGAGAAATAGAGAGGAGAAGGGGAGATGAAGAAGAAGATGAAGAAAGACAGAGACTCCTGCAGCTCTCCATCACTTGTGAAGCTTCTGCCCTACAAGTGAGGAGCAGGGGCTTGAACCTGGGTCCTTATACATGGTAATGTATCAACCAGGCACTCTACCACCTGGTCCCTAGGGGGACTTACTTCTGAGTTACAGGCTTCTGTGATGTAAAAGCATGGGCCTGTTGTGGATGCAGGAAGCCAGGGGCCATGCCTGCACCAGCTCCTCAGCCTCCTGGGACTCTAACCTCAGCCACCATCTAGAGATGAATCCTTTTCTATTGAGGCCAGGGAGAGAGCAGGAGGGTTTGATCCCTGGTGCCTGCTCTGTCTCTGTTGCTGTCTCCACTATGGAGCCAGGATGTGGGTCACCCAGTAGGGTGCACATGTCACTGTGCCCAAAGATCTGGGTTCAAGCCCCCCACTGCTGCTAGACCTCTGCATGCAGCTGGGCCTACAATTAGGAACTGCTGCTGCTGCTGCTCTCTCACATCCTCGTCCATCCCCAGCAGCTCCCAGTAGCACCTTCTCACAGTCCAGGTGGGTACTCAGACAGCTCCTCCCATAGGCTGCTGGGGAGGCAGCTCTTTGTCTTTCCCAACTTTTAGAGGTGCTTGTGTCCTTAGCCTCCTGGTCATGTCCCTGTCTTTCCAGCATCTCTCTTGTCCTGTTTCATTGTGTGACTCCAACCCCCTGTTCCCTGTTCACATAGCAGGGCCTCGAGCCTGATCACCCAGACAGCCCAGGACCCCAAACCCCCTGTCATGGTGGTGGCACACCAGGTTAAGTGCATTTAGTGCGAAGCATCAGGACTGGCACAAGGTTCCCAGTTCGAGCCCACAGCTCCCCACCTACAGGGGGGTCTCTTCATAAGTGGTGAAACAGATCTGCAGAAGTCTATCTTTCTCCCTATCTTCCTCTCCCCTTTCAATTTTTCTCTGTCCTATTCAATAAAAGTGGGGGGGAAATAAAGAAAAAGAAAGTGAGAGATACACGGAGAAAGAGAGACCATGGGGGTTGCGTAGTAGTACATCTAGTGAAGCACACGTAGTATGAAGTGCAGAGACCGGCACAAGGATCTGGGCTGTAGCCCCAGCTCCCCACCTGCAGGGAAGCTTCACAAGCAGTGAAGCAGGTCTGCAGGTGTCTGTCTGTCTCTCTTCCTGTCTATCTCCCCTCCTCTCAATTTCTCTTTCCTATCCAATAAAATGGAAAAATGGTTGCCAGAAGCAGTGGACTCGTAGTGCCAGCACTGAGCCCCAGCTGGAGGCAATAAACAAACAAACAAATATAAAAACTAAAGAGACCCCAGACTACTGCTTAGCTCGGCTGATGGTGGTGCTGGCGATTGAACTTAGGACCTCAAAGCCTCAGGCAGTCAGTCTTTTGCAGAACCATTATATTGGGGGCCAGATGTTGACACCCCTGGTTGATACACATGCTACTTCTTCTTCTTCTTCTAGCGTTTGCCCTTCTTCTGTAGCCAGTCAACAGCGTCAGGTTGAGCCTGATGTAAAGTTTCGAGACCTCCTTTGAATCTGGAGAGGTGGCAGTCGTTGACTATGTGGGTCATAGTCTGTCTGTAGCCGCAGGGGCAGTTCGGGTCGTCTCTGGCTCCCCAGCGATGGAACATAGCGGCGCACCGGCCATGGCCTGTTCGATAGCGATTGAGGAGGGCCCAATCATAACGTGCTAGGTCAAAGCCTGGTTGACGCTTGCAGGGGTCTGTGATGAGGTGTTTGTTCTTTACCTCAGCTGACTGCCAACTCTGTTTCCAAGAGTCTGGAACAGAGAAGTTCAGTGTAGGCTACAATGCACAGGGACTCCAGTTCAATCCCCTGGCCCCCACCTGCAGGGAGAAAGCTTCACAAGTCGTGAAGCAGGGCTGTAGATGTCTCTCTCTCTCTTCCTATCTTCCCCTCCCCTCTCGATTTCTCTGTCTCTATCCAAATAAAGAAAGAAAGAAAGAAAGAAAGAAAGAAAGAAAGAAAGAAAGAAAGAAAGAAAGAAAGGAAGAAGAGCGAGCCACTATACTGTCTCCCGGGCCCATTTGCCTTTTTTAAGTGTGAAACTGGGGAATGAATCCAGAGCCTTGCACTTGTGCGATACCTTGCATTCCCTCCAGGCCCAGTTTTCATTGTGTTTATTTGAGAGGAAGAGAGACAGACACCAGATCAGTACTTCAATGCACACAGAGTTCCCTCAGTGCTGTCCATGGTGATCTCTCTCTCATGTGGTGCTGCGGATCGAACCCAGGGCCTCAGTCACAGCAAGGCATGGACTCTACTGATTGAGCTATCTCCCAGCCCTGTATTTGCAATTTTTTAAGATTTACTTCTTTATTAATGAGAGGGGAGAGAGGGAGAGAAGACCAGAGTATGACTTTGACATATGTATGATTCCTGGCTTCAAACTTGGAACCTCATCCCTAAGAATTGTGTTTTATCCACTGTATTTTCATCTTTTAAAAAATATTTGTTTTCATTAATATTTATTTCTTTATTTGTGTGAGAGAAGAAGAGTAGAGAGAGAGAACCAGACCATCACTCTATCACATGCAAAGCCAGGGACTGAACCTGGGATCCAAAGCTTGAGAGTCCAATGCTTTATCCACTGCACCACCTCCTGGGTCACATATGTTTACTCTTGATGAAGTCCAGCTTGTCAACTTTGTTTCCCTCTGTGGTCTTGCTTTTTGTCCCTAGTCAAGAAATCTTTGCCTAAGATCACAAGAGTTTTCTCCTGAAGTTTGTGGGTTTAGTTGCTACCTGTAGGCCTGTGACTTCCGTTGGTTTGGGTTTACAAGTCACTTTTGGGGAGTCGGGCTGTAGTGCAGCGGGCTAAGCGCAGGTGGCGTAAAGCACAAAGACCGGCATAAGGATCCCGGTTCGAACCCCGGCTCCCCACCTGCAGGGGAGTCGCTTCACAGGCGGTGAAGCAGGTCTTCAGGTGTCTATCTTTCTCTCCTCCTCTCTGTCTTCCCCTCCCTCTCTCCATTTCTCTCTGTCCTATCCAACAACAACAACAACAACAATAATAACTACAACAATAAAACAACAAGGGCAACAAAAGGGAAAAAATAAATAAAATAAATATTAAAAAAAAATTTTAATAAATAAATAAAATACAAGTCACTTTTGCATACAGGGTTCATGTGTTATAGTCCATTTGCCAAACAACAACAACAAAATATGTACACTCATTGAATTACCTTTAGTCAAATATATAAAGAGAATTTCTTATATGAGGTGGGAATTTTTCAATAGTTGAAATAAATGAGAAAACATTTTCACTTGGGTATAGAAACAGGCCAGTTTAGAAATAAAAATACATTTTAAAAATTATCTTTATTTATTTATTGGATAGAGACAGGTAGAAATCAAGAGGAAAGGGGGTGATAGAGAGGGAGAGAGACAGAGAGACACCTGCAGCCCTGCTTTACCACTTGTGAGGCTTTCCCCCTACAGGTGGGGACCAGGGGATTGAACTTGGGTCCTTGCACATTGTAACATGTGTGCTCAACCAGGTGCACCACCACCCGGCCCCTGAAATAAAAATACATTTTAAATGCCTATAAGGTGTAGGGCTGGGAAGATAGCCTAGTGGTTCTGCAAACAGTTTTCATGCCTTAGGCTCCCGGCTTCCAGGTTCAGTTCCCCAGCACTACCATAATTATGCCAGAGGTGAGTTGTGCCCTGGCAAAATAATAATAATGATGATTATTTTTTTAAATGCCTACAAGGTGAGAAGGTGAACATTAGACAAAGCCTGTCTACAACACTTTCTGCATAATTACAGACTTAGCTTTATTTTGTTCTGAGATCTAGTAAAAAGTGGGTGCTTTTCAAATTGGGGCTGATGTTGCCTGGAGAGAGCTCCCCAGTGGAGCATACACTTTAGCACACAGGACAACCCGGGACTGAGCCCCAGGCCACCATGAAGGGCACTGTGCAAAGGGGAAGCGTCATGAGAGGTAGGACAATGTCTGGGAAAAAGACAGGGGAGAACAGAGGGAAAAACTGTTGGAAGCAGTGGAATTGTGCAAGTGCAAAGCCCCAGTAAAGTTTTGGTAACCCTCCTCAACAAAATTCACATTGAGGCAGCCCAGGGGATGGTACAGCAGCAAAGTAATGAGCTTGCAGGCCTGAGTCCTGAGTTCGGTCCCTAACATAGAGCACGGCAGAGCCATGCTCTGGTTCTCTCTCCCACCAGTCCTCCCTCATTCTCAAATCTATTTTAAAAATAAAATCTTAATTGAGGTCTGGTTTGAGTTGTGTTGGGGGGGGCAAGTCTCCTGGGAGCAACCCTCCCACTTTCCAAGGCCAGAGCACTCCCAAGGCTCCTCTGCATTGCTGCATGCAAGCCAGTGCATGCAAGCCAGTGCACATGGAATCCACTGGGTGGAGCAAAGTGCCAGCCTGGGCTGTGAGGCGGGACAGCAGAAGAAATGGTCTCGTAGGTACCATGCTAGCGACTGCCTGACTTGGAGAGATGATGGAAGATTTGGGGACACTTATTTATTCATTTCGAGAGCTCTGGCCTCAGCATGTGCGATTTTACTGCTCCAGGCTCCTGTTTTGTTCAGAGACAGTGAGAAAGAGACAGAGAGGAGAGATGTCACAGCCCCAGAGCTTCCCCCGTGCACCTCCCACCTTCCCATGTGGTGCTTGGACTCCATGCTGGGCTGCACATGTGGCAAGACGTGTGTCTTACCCTGTGAGCTATCTCTCCATCCCTGAGGAGATTGTTGCTATTGCTGCCATTGCTGGGGCTCCAGGCTAACTTTGTTTAGATAGAGACAGAGATAGGGAGAATGAGAAAGACACCAACCACAGCCCTGCTGCTTCCCCCAGTGTAGTGCAATATCCAGGTGTGTGGCTTTGATGGTCCCTGTGAAATTTTAGAAAGGAAATGCACTTGCCAGGCTGCCCCATGTCTGCAGCCTCTCTGGTGACGCCTCCCTTCCTAGGCGTCTCCTGCCTATGACAGTCCCCAACCCTGGAGCTCGTGGGCTGGCTTGTGGCTCTCATGTCCCTGCTTTGCAGCCAACACCATACAATCAAATCTCATTGTTGAATTCTTTGGTTGTTTTAATTATACTCACTTTTGAATCAGAGATTGTGAGATTAAGCTACAGAATGTTACATGTGTTAGTGTTATGACATAGTACAGAAAGTAGGATCAAAACATTATTTCTATTCTAAAACTAATGAATGTTCTTTATAGTTGAATCTTGATAGTTTGAAGTGTCTGAGAAGGGAAGGGAAACAGCATAATGGTTCTGCAAAAGGCACTGATGCCTGAGGCTCTGAGGTCCCAGGCTCAATCCTCATTACCACCATAAACTAGAGCAGAGCAGTGCTCTGATTTCTCTTTGCCTTTTTCTTTCATTAAACTAAAATAAATAAAATATATTAATATTTAAAATTGAATTTCTAAGATTTATTTATTTACTTACTTATGAGAGAGAGAAAGAAAACCAGAGCATCATTTTGACACATATGATGCCAGTAATCAATCTCAGAACCTCATGGTTGAAAGTCCAGAGCTTTATCTGCTGTGCCATCTCCTGGGCTGCTAAAGTTGTTTTAAGTTGATTGACTTATTTGTTTATTTATTATCTATAACCAAATAACCACTCTAGGCAGTACTCAGTGTCAAGAATCAAACCAGGGACCCTCGCACATGCATGTCCTGTGCTGTACCACTCACTGAGCCCCCTTCTGGGCTGCAAACTTTACTGTTGTAAATCCTGTTGATTTCATTTATTGAAGAGGTCATCCTCGGAAGTCCCTTGAGCTCCTCATCTACTGTTGTGTGTCCTTGGTCTGCAGTCCTCACTGTCACACAGGTTTGTGAAGCTGCTGCCTCCCTTGCTGGCATCCTGTGTCTTGTTCTGGGGCGGGTCTCTCCTGTTTACCTGCAGCCTGGCCACGCCTCAGGGGTGAGGTCTGCTCAAAGAGCCTCTGTTCACCACAGAGGGATCCAGGGAACACCACAGGCCTTTCCCCAGAGAGCTCCTGGAAACTTCTGGGGGGGAGGAAAACCCTCAAGAGAGCAGAGAAGGCAGGTAAACACCAGACAGACAAACAGCTAGGGAGGACTAGGACATGGTGTATGTCTGGTGTGGGGTCCCCTGGGAGACAGTGCCATGGATCCTCAGAGAAGGTCACATGCCTGTTTTGGGACCCCTTCCCAAACTGCTCACAAATGAGTCTGGGCCTTTCTTTCAACCTAGGATGTGGTTTCTGTTCTTGGAAATTCATGCAGGTGTTTTCCCCTTCAAATGAAAAATCAGAAACCTGAATTTAGTCCCTTTGCTGTAGCTGAAATGTTCCTGGAAGGCCTGGCCTCAGAGTGACTTCTGCTGTCCCTTAGATTCCTTGGGGCTCCAAGGAGCCCAGGTTGAGAAAGAAGCTCAGATTACCTTTTGTAACCACAGTGATTTCAGTAGAGGTTCTTTCCCCTTCCCTTTCTCTGTCCCTCCCTTCATCCCTCCCTTCTTCTTTCTTTCCCTCCCTCCATTTCTCCTTTCCTCCATTCTTTCTTAAATATTAATTCAGAACAAACTAATTATAGCCACCTTTATGCTACTTGATGATACGAGTATATTATCAACGTGTGGTCTGTCTACACACTGGAACATTACTCAGCCTTAAAAAGGAAGGACATTCTGATAAGTGCCCCAGCATGAATGAACCTGGAGAACAAGTGGGGTGCATGAGAACAGATATGAAATGCTGGACCCCTCAGCTCCAGAGAGATAGGACATGAGGGTGAGTGCCTGGGTAGGGTGTCGAGAGTGAATATATAATGGGGACACAGCTCCATGTTACAAGATGAGGAGTTCTGGGGGTGCAGGGGATTATGATCTCACAACAGCGTGAATGTGCCTAATGTATTTAAAATGATGACTGTGGTAGGTTTTAAAACTATAGGCCTGTATCTATTGACAAATTAATGACAGAGGAAGAGGCTGGGGAGAGAAAACCAGAACATCATTCAGGCACATTCAGTGCCAGGGATTGAACCTGTGACCTCATACCTGAGAGCCCAATGCTTTAGCCACTGCACTACTTCCTGGGCTTGGATGATGCTAGGCTTTGTATCATATGTATTTCCATAATAAAACTTTTTTTTTTAATTACTGAGTATTATCATGATCTCGACACACTTGGGATTCCCAGTGACCCTCTCCCACCCACCCTGTGTGGAAAATTTTAAAAAAGCTCTGTTCCCTTCTTGGGGGTTGGTTGGAAGCGCATAGGAGGGGTGGGGGGACAGTAGAGTTGGGAGGACCGCTGTCACTGGGCTGATGTTTGTGCACATTTGTACATATGTGTACTCGTGTATGCATGTGTACATACATATGTGTACTGTGTGGTGGTTCCCGATGGAGGGCATGTCCTAAGCTATTGAATCCAACTGACTTGCAGAGGGTAGATAGTATAATGGTTATGCTAACAGACTCTCATGCCTGAGGTTCCAAAGTCCCAGGTTCAAGCCCCCACACCACCATAAGCTAGAGCTGAACAGTGCTCTGGTTAAAAAAAAAAAAAGAGGGGCGAGGTGGCGGGCGGTAGCACAGTAGGTTAAGCATACATGGTGCAAAGCACAAGGACCTGTGTAAGGACCTCAGTTTGAGTCCCCAGCTCCCTACCTGCAGGGGGGTTGTTTCACAGGAGGTGAAGCAGGTCTGCAGATGTCTCTCTTTCTCACCCCTCTGTCTTCCCCTCCTCTCTTGATTACTCTGTCCTATCCAACAACAACAACAACAAGGGCAACAAAATGGGAAAAATGGCCTCCAGGAGTAGTGGATGCTAGAGTAGTGCAGGCACCAAACTTCAGTGATAACCCTAGAGGCAAAAAAAAAAAAATCATTGTCTGAATCCAACTGAATTTTTTTTTAGTTTTTTAAAGTATTTATTTATTCCCTTTTGTTGCCCTTGTTGTTTTATTGTAGTTATTATTGTTGTTGTTGTTATTGATGTCATCATTGTGAGGTAGGACAGAGAGAAATGGAGAAAGGAGGGGGAGAGAAAGACACCTGCAGACCTGCTTTACCGCTTGTGAAGCAACCCTCCTGCAAGTGGGGAGCCGGGGGCTCGAACCAGGATCCTTACGCCAGTCTTTGTGCTTTGCACCACCTGTGCTTAACCCGCTGCACTACCGCCCGACTCCCGATCCAGCTGACTCTTATTTACTGGTTTGTTTGTCTGTATATTGACACCAGGGTCATCTCTGGGGTTCAATGCCTTAATAACAAATCCACTGCTCTAGTGGCCGTTTTTCCTTTTTTTTTTTCTGTTTGTTATTTACTTCTTTCTATTTGATAGACACAGAGAGAAATTGGGGGGGTACAGAGAGGAAGAGAGACAGAGACACACCTGTAGACCTGCTTCACCCCTTGTGAAGCTTCCCCTCTGCAGCCGGGAGTGGAGGTTTGAACTCGAGTCACTGCATGGTAACAGGTGCAATTAATTGGGTGCACCACTACCCAGCCCCCCATCCATTCTTTTTTTTTGTTTGTTGGTTTTTGCCTCGAGAGTTATTGCTGGGGCTTGGTACTGGCACTACTAACCCACTGCTCCTGGTGGCCATTTATTGGGTAGGTTAGAGAGAAATTGAGAAGGGAGGAGGAGTTCGAGAGGGAGAGAGACAGAGAGAGGCCTGCAGACCTGCTTTGCCACTTGTGAAGCTTCCCTCTATTCAAGTGGGGAGCCGGGGCTTGAACCTAGATCCTTGTGTGGGTCTTTACCCTTAGTACTATGTGTCTTCCGTAAACACTGTCACGCTGATCCTGAAGTGGCAGCATCTGCCTGGTGCCCAGCCTCTGATGTTAGTGGAACCTTCCTGTCCAGACAGGGCTCCTAGTGTGCCAGGAGTCCCCCTCCGGACTGGAACTGAGCAGGCTACGCTGACAGCTCATGTGTGGAGGCATTTGACTCCATAGTAGACAGACAGACTGCCTGAGTAGCTGTGGCGGGCTTCCCAGGGGGAATTCATTCAGCACACACTAAGCAGCAACATGTGTACAGGAATCAAGGGTTTTTTTTTTTTTTTTTTTTTTCCCCTAGCACCACTATTTTAGTATTTTTCCAGAATCACTTAGTCTGTCACAAATGGCAGCTCGGAGGCAAAGTGTGAGATGAAGGCTAGGAAGGGTCCTGCCTTTTGCTGGCCCTTCAGCAAAGGCTCAGAAGTTTTCTTGGGTGCCACCAGCTCCCCTTGGTGGCAGACTGCTGTAGATAGACTATCATGCTCAGGTTTCTGGGTGGACAGACCTTGATTGGCCCAGGTGTTTAACCTCCTGGGGAAATACCGTCCAGCAGCAGGTGGCAGTGCTCTCTCCCCATGCCAGCCAACACTTGGTATTTGTGGCTGCCCAAGCAGGTGCAGGTTGGTCTCTGGGACTCTGAGCTGTCTTGGTGCTGCCTGTGTCTTCTCAGGACAAACACTGGATTAAACCTTTCCCCATTTTTGTAAAAGCAGGTTGTTTTGAGCCACGAGAGTTCTTCATTGGAGGCCAGCAGGTAGGTGGCTTAACTAGCATGTACCTAGTGTACATGTTACTCTATACAAGGACCCAGCTTGAAACCCCAGGTCACCAAATAGGAGCACCTGCAGGGAGGATGCTTCGGGAGTAGTGGAGTGGTGCTGAAGTGTCTCTCCTCTCTCTCCCCTTGTCTGTCTCTCACCCTCTGTCTGGAGGGAAGTAAAAAGGAAAGGAAAGAAAAAAAGGCTGCTGGGAGCAGTGAAGTCATGATGCAGACACTGAGTCCCGTCAGTAACTCTGGCAGTTTAAAAAAAAAGTTTCTTTCTTCCAGCTAGGATCTTGTATCAAATAAAAGACTTGCAAATATTTCCTTGCATTCTTTGCACACAGTGTTGGGGTTTTTAATTTTGATGATGTCTGGTGTGTCGGTGGTTGATTGTGCTTTTGACGTGAGAACCATCACCTGGGGGCGCTGGGTGGTGGTGCAGTGGGTTAAGCGCAAGCGGTGAAGCAGGTCTGCAGGTGTCTTTCTCTCCCCCTCTCTGTCTTCCCCTCCTCTCTCGATTTCTCTCTGTCCTATCCAACTACATCAATAACAACAATAATAATAACCACAACAACAATAAAAAAACAGAGGCAACAAAAGGGGAAAAAATAGCCTCCAGGAATAGTAGATTTCACAGTGCAGGCACCAGCAATAAGCCTGTAGGCAAAAAAAAAAAAAAAAAAAAAAAAAACATCGCCCAATTGCCAAGCTGTTTCTTCTCAAAATTTATAAGTTTAGGTCAGTGATAGGGTTGAGTGTCCACTTTGAGAGATGATGAGGGGCCAGATGGTAGCGCATCTGGTTGAGTGCACATGCTACAGTGAACAAGGACCCAGGTTCAAACCTTCAGTCCCCACCTTTGGCCCCCACCTGTAGGGAGAAAGTGGTGAAGCAGAGCTGTAAATGTCTCTTTTTCTGTATCGCCCCTCCCCCTCTCAATTTCTCTCTGTCTCTACCCAAATAAATAAAATTAAAAAAAAAGATGGGGGGTCGGGCGGTGGCACAGTGGGTTAAGCGCATGTGGCGCAAAGCGCAAAGACCGGCGTGAGGATCCCGGTTCGAGCCCCGGCTCCCCACCTGCAGGGGGGTCGCTTCACAGGCAGTGAAGCAGGTCTGCAGGTGTCTATCTTTCTCTCCCCATCTCTGTCTTCCCCTCCTCTCTCCATTTCTCTTTGTCCTATCCAACAACAAACAATATCAACAATGGCAATAATGATAGCCACAGCGAGGCTAAAACAACAAGGGCAACAAAAGGGGGTAAAAATGGCCTCCAGGAGTGGTGGATTCATGGTGCAGGCATCGAGCCCAGCAATAACCCTGGAGGAAAGAAAAAAAAAAAAGATGATGATTATGACACGGGGTGAGCCTTCTCTGCTGACTGCCAAACTGAACCAGTGGGTTCCCAGCTCTGGTCCTGGGGGGGTAGCACCCTGTCCTGAGTCGAGACTCTACTGAACCTGCGGCTGTGAATTTTGTTTGTCTGGGACCTTGGCCACTAGGAGTGTCCAGACTGCAGCAATGGGCAGCATACTGTCCAGCTGCTATCCTGTAGCCCTTGCTGGGGCTCACTCACCGTCCGTCTCTGACTGTGTCTCCTTTCTCAGGTGCGGACCTGACAGGCCCGGAGGCTGGGGGCTCCGACAGCCGTGGGGAGAGGCCGGACCTGTACACCCACATGGAAGAAAACCTCCTGGGGGAAAGCAGCTACCTGGGCCCGCCTCTCATCCCAGATAAGGATGACGTGCTGCACCAGGCAACTGCCGTGGCTAACCTCCGGGCGGCGCTCATGAGCAAGAACAGCCTGCTGTCACTCAAGGCTGATGTGCTGGGCGAGGACAGCTCCCTGCTGCTGGAGTACCTACCCAAGGGCACCCACGCCCTGTCCCGTAAGTGCAGGCCCAGTCAGAGGCCAGGTGGGAGGGAGGGAGTAAGGAAGGTGGGGAAGGAGGTGGTTGGGGAACAGTGAGATACTGATAAAGGGGCATCTGGTTTCCCCCTCCCCCCAGCTTGGGCAGCCACACAGGATGCCTCCAGAGGCCACCCTTGCAGAGCCAAGAAGGCAGTTGGTGTGCGGTTGTCAGGGCAACAGGGAGCTGTGCTTGTTCCATTGTTTCTGAGAGATGTGACTAAACCTAGCACCCTGCCAGGTTAGCTGAGCACCAGTAGTGGCCAGGGTGTGTCTGAGGAGGGCAGTGTAGGGCCATAGGCCTAGTGGCCAAGGGCAGGCTGGGCCCCTCCGTTGGCCCTGAGCCCACACTTGCCCAGACTCACCCAGAGGACCTCCCTGCTTTGTTCCTCAAGGTGGTACAGTTCACACCTGTGTCCTCTGCCCAGTGCCAGCTGCCAGAGGGAGCTGACAGCCCTGGCCTGGGCAGCAGGCTTAGTGAGGCCCTGCTCCCCACAACTGGAGGGTATCTGACTGTGTGCCTGGCCTGTGAGCAGCTCCATTCTGGAGTTTGGCATTTGCCTCCTGCTGGGGGCCACCAGGACTGGGTCTTCCTGGAGGGCTGCTGTTTGGTTGGCATTTATTCAGTCTGGCTCGACTCTCACCTTGGGTGTGGGTGCACCCCTGCACCCTGGCATGGAGGTGCTGAATGTGGGGCTCAGGGTCTGGGGGATGACAGTGGGCACATCTACTTCATGAGTCTCCCCAGAAAAGTGGTGGAAGACTCCTTCAGCTGTGATGCTCTGGGTCAGGGGAGTGAATCTTGGTTTTGACTTTCACTCTTAAAGTATTTTCACAGCTTTTGTTTCATAGGCTTAATTAAAAGATCCTTTTTGTTGTTGTTGTTTTTGTTTTCCTGTTGAAGTAATGCAAACTGTTCTGGCTAATAAAAATGAAAAGTAGACAATGGAATTGATGTTCTCTTTATTTACTTGTGTTTGAGAGCTGGTGCCCCAGTCCTGGGGACAGGAAGCCTTGGCAGGGAAGGCAGAAATTCTCAGAGGCACTGGTGAACTATTTGATGTGATTTAAAAGCCTATTTAGAAAAGAGGGACGTGGGTGCCATGTGTACAGTTGTGAGTGTAACATGGAACAGCACTTCCCTGCCCCGTCTAAGGCCTGGCTTATCAAAGGTGCTGTGAGAGTGCAATAGAATTGTAAGGTGTCAGGATGGTGATTTGGGGGCATCTGAGCCCCTGGAATTTACAAATGGGACATCCACCCAGGGCATGTGAGGGGTAGGTTTTGTGGGTGATGTGGAGGGAAGCATCAAGTTGCTATGGGAAGTGAGGTGCTGTGCGTAGAGGTTGGAGTCCCCACCTCTGCTGTACATTCTTCCTTTCACCACATTCCAACTCTTTCTGGAAGCTCCAAATTCATGTGTGGCAGGGACCCTCCTAGTCACCCCGCAGATGTGGCTAGCTCTTTGCCATCAAATGTGACTGGAACTTGGGGATGAGTGGATGGCAGTGTCTCCTCTCTGTGCGGCTCTGGGGTGGGCCCGTCCGAGAGGCTGTCAGTGTATCTGTGCTGGGCACGGAACTGTGGGCCTCAGCTGAATCAACAGTGCCAGCTTCACCCACACTCAGTCAGGCAGTGAGCCCTGAGGTGCCCTTTGTCTAGGAGAAGTGACTCTCCACCCCGTGATTCCGGGCTTCCCATCACACCTGGCAGGGCCCTGGGCACCTCCCCTGCCCCATGCCATTGGCCATCACAGCAGGGCCCTGTGGGTGTGCTTCTCAGCTCCTTCTCTTGTGCTGTGTCCTGAACACATGCTGGTGAGGAGTCAGGTGGCCACCTGCCCCTACCTGATGGCAGCCCTGAAACATGATGCACTAAGCACCCCTCATCTTTCTTCACAAGTCAGAGGAGGTGAGAGCAGGCACGTCAGACCTCACCTGTTCTATTTCTAGCGCTTCTGTGCCTGAGCCCAACAGAAGTCAGTCAGTGGGGCTCAGTGTCCTGTGGTCTCTCCTATGCTTCAACGTCCTTGCTTTTTCTTTCATTGCCACCAGGGCTATCACTGAGGCCCAGTGCCTGCACAGTACCACCGTTGCCAGTGGCCATCTTTTTTAATATATTTATTTATTTATTTTCCCTTTTGTTGCCCTTGTTTTTTATTGTTGTTGTAGTTATTGTTGTTATTGATGTTGTTGTTGTTAGATAGAACAGAGAGAAATGGAGAGAGGACGGGAAGACAGGGGGAGAGAAAGATAGACACCTACAGACCTACTTCACCGTCTGTGAAGCGACTCCCCTGCAGGTGGGGAGCCGGGGGCTCGAACTGGGATCCTTACGCTGGTCCCTGCGCTTTGAGTCATGTGCGCTTAACTGTCTGTGCTACCACCTGACTCCCATCTTTGTTTTTGTATAGGGTGTGAGAGAGAAGGGGAGACAGCTGCAGTCCTGCTCGGGAAGCTTCCCCCCCCCTGCAGATGGGGGCTGGGGACTTGAACCTGGGTCCTCTCACACGATAGCAGGTGCACCACCTACCCAGCCTCTGAACTTCCTTGCTTTTAATATGTGAAATCCCCCACATTTATCTTATGGGGGGACTGAGAAGCTGGCAGGATCTTTGCCTTCTAGGGCCTGTGTGCTGGGTGGCCTAGTTGTGTAATCATGTGGCTTGCCTCCCACCCCACATGAGTTGCCTTCAGAACTGCCTATTTCTGGGCAGCTTTTTAAAAAATATTTTTTAACTTCATGTAATTTGTAGGACAGAGAGAAATGGAAGGGAAAGGGGGTTAGAGAGGGAGAATGAGAGACAGAGATACCTACAGCCATATTCTACCACCCATAAAGCTTTTGCCCTGAAGGTAGAGAGCGGGACTTGAACCTGTGTCCTTACACATGGTAATGTGTGCACTTAATTAGATGCACCACCATTTCCTCCCCTCCAAATTTGGTGGTCTGCTGCGCAGTGGTGCACTGGGTTAAGCACACATAGTAAAAAATTTGGTGGTCTTGTCACCTGTCATGGGGCAGGCATCCTCTCCTTGCGGACAGCCACTGAGCGATTAGGGCAGCTGGGCTGTGTCCTCATAGGCGCCTGCTCCCAGTCTTTGCCACCTGCACTCAGCTGTGCTGAGTGGTGCTGAGACTGAGAGCTCATGGTCTGGTGCTTCCTGCTTATTCACACTGGGGCAGGGCCACCCGTGGAAGAGCCACATGTAGTCTGTAGGTCTCAGGAGGACCAGTGACAGCATCAGGGCCACAGCACAGGACTCAGCTCCCGCCTGGCTGTTTTGGCTGCTGGGAGCATCAGGGTGGGCCTGGGGACTAGAGGGCACATATTCTCGCCTCATCTGAGGCAGTGAGTGTGCGTCCCAGGTCCTCTGGGTGGTGGTTGTCATGTGCGGCTTGAGACTGTCGACTTGGTGAGCAGGGTTCTCAATACACCTTTGAAAAAGGAAACAGCAGCCTCAAATGGGGTGCTATCATGCTCCTCCCTGCCTCTGGCTGTGGATGAGACACCCCAACTTAGAGAGCAGGACACCTCTCAGCTCAAGTGGGTTCTGAGCACAGAATAATCTAGGTATGGGTATCTGGCTTCTGTTGGGGTGAGGGACTGCCTTACTATCCACTGTGGACTGGATCTGCTTTTTGGCTGGAGGCCAAGCCTTCCCTTCTTGCAATATTGGGGTGCTTGTGGGACCCACATTCCCAGCAGACATGGCTCATATTTCGAAAGTGAGGGGAAAGGTGTGATGTTTGAGGGTGCAGCTTTACAGTGTGAGGTTCCCAAACCCTGTCCCAATTCTGCCTGGTCCCTGGGAGAGGAGTCCCATGGTTGTAAAAATGTTCTTTTTTCTTTTTTAAAATATTTAATTTATTTTACTTTTGAAAGAGATGCAGAGAGAGAGAGAGAGAGAGAAACACCAGAGCACTGCTCAGCTCTGGTTTATGGTAGTGTGAGGGATTGAACCTGGGACTTTGGAGCCTCAGGCATGAGAGTCTGTTTGCATGACCATTATGCTATCTCCTCCACCCATAAATGTTCTTTTTTTACAAGAGAAATCAGTTCAAGTTGCAGGTTCCCACCCCAGTTAGGAGAAACATTAACTGTGCAGGTAGTGTATAAGCATTAATGAGCAAGCAGCTAGTACTCAGGTCCTTTCTGGGTGGTTCTGGAACCTTCTAGGAAAACTGAAATTCCTAATTTTCCTAGTCCTGTTAGCATTGACATCTTAAATTCTGCAGCTGGTTTCATTACTGGGTCATTGTCTTTTACTGCTCCCTCTGTAAGACAACTTTCTTTCTTAAATCTGTTTACCTTGATCCTCTTTTACTGTTACCTTTCCAGAAGTAGATTTGTGTACTACCTCTTAACAGTCATTGTTGGGGCCAGGTGGTGGAGCACCTGGTTAAGCACACATATTACAGTGCACAAGGACTCAGGTTCAAGTCCCAGGTCCCCACCTACAGGGGGAGAGCTTCACAAGTGGTGAAGCAGTGCTACAGACATTTCTCTGTCTCTCTCCCTCTCTACCTCCCCCTCCCTTCTCAATTTCTCTCTATCTCTATCCAATAATAAAAATAAATAATATAAAAAAGTCACTGTTGACTGAATACAAAGGATTAAAAGCACAATTTGTGCTTTAAAACATGCCTATGTTGATGAGCTGTATTTTGTATGTCTGGAGATTCATATATGTGTTACTTTCCTGTGCTCAAGAAATATCTAAGGAGGGACCAGGAGGCCACTTACGTGGTAGAGCACAAGGACCCAGGATCCCGCCCCCAGCACTTGGGAGCACCTGTACCAGGGGAGGCTTCATGGGTGGTGGAGCAGTGCTATGATGTCTCTCCATTCTCTCTCTCTGTTCTTTGTCTGAAGTTAAAAGAGGGGAAAAAAACAACAGTCCACTAAGAGTGGTGACACTGTGCAGAAGAAAAGGAAGGAAGGAAGGAAGGAAGGAAGGAAGGAAGGAAGGAAGGAAGGAAGGAAGGAAGGAAGGGAGAAAAAGGCCATAAAAACGTGGATTTTGGGGAGTCGGGCGGTAGCGCAGTGGGTTAAGCGCACGTGGTACGAAACACAGGGACCAGCATAAGGATCCTGGTTCGAGCCCCCGGCTCCCCACCTGCAGGGGAGGTCACTTCACAGGTGGTGAAGCAGGTCTGCAGGTGTTTGTCTTTCTCCCCCACTCTCTGTCTTCCCCTCCTCTCTCCATTTCTCTCTGTCCTAACAACGACAATATCAATAACAATAACTACAACAACAATAAAAACAAGGGCTACAAAAGGGAAAATAAAAAAATAAAAATAAAAACGTGGATTTTGGACCTGCAAGATTACTCACCCTGGAGGGTGCTTGCTTCTCACCAGGCCCAGGTGCCAACCCGTCTCCCTCTCTCCCTCCATCTGAGAAAGTCAACCCGAGGTAGTGAAGCAAAAAACAAACAAAAAGCAAGGATTTCAGGACATAAAGATGAAGCTACCTGCTTGTGCACAGAAGGCCTGCACCCCAGCTGGGCTGTGGGGTCACCCCAGTGTCCTAAATGACCCATTAGTCATACAGCCCTGCACTCCTTTCCATGTGTCTCTCACTGTATGTGTCATAGTCCATGCTTTCGCTAAGCATTCTGGACGGGCTGTCTCTCCCTGGAGGCTCTGCATGGGCATGCAGATTGTGGCCTAAAGAACATTTCCTTCAAGCCCCCAATCCCCACCTGCAGCCAGGAAGCTTCACAAGTGGTGAAGCCGTGCTGTAGGCATCTTTCTTTTTCCCTCTCTAATTCATCCTCCTCTCTCAATTTCTCTCTGTCCTATCAAATAATAAAAAGAAAAAGAAAAAAAATTGGCCACCAGGAACATTATTCATTGTATAGGCACTGAGCTCCAGTGATAACCCTGGTAGAGAAAAAAAGATTTCCTTACTGTGGTTCAAAAATGAGCCAAGTGCCTGGGGAAACAACCCCACTGTAGAATGTCTTGCGTGCCCGAGGTAAGATCCTGGTTCCATCCCTAGCACCACACGGACTAGAGTGATGGATGCTCTGATTATCTCTGTGTGTCTTATGTGAAATGTTCTCTCATATAATAGAGCAACATATTAAATACATTAAGACAGACAGGAAGGAAGGGAGGGAGGGAAGGAGGAAGGGGCAACTGAGTGGCTGGAGAAACTGCTCAAGTTAGTGGAGCATAGGCTTTGCGTGCTTGAGGCTCCTGGTTCAAGCCCCGACACCACATGTAGAGTAGTGCTCAGGTTTCTCTCTTAGGTGAATCTCTCTCCTTTCATTTCCTATGAAACCAATAAAGTAAATATTTGGCCAGGGCTATATTCCTCTGCTCCCAGTAACCTTGTTTCTTTTTTTCCTTTTTCTTATACAGAGTGAAAAAAGGTGGGGGGGCGGGGGAGAGAGAGACAGACCTGCAGCACTGCTTCATCACGCATAAAGCTTCCCTCCTGCAGGTGGGGACCTGGGGCTTGAACCTGGGTCCTTGCACATGGTAACTTATGCTCTCAACTGTCCGAAGCCTGACCCCAAAACAAAACTTTTGATAGAAAATTACTTATTAAAAAAAAAATAAAGAATCAGTGGCCATTGCATGATGACAGATTGCACCAGACTCTGCAATTGACTTCTTGTGCTCAGGCTTCTGATGGCCGTGTGACCATTACTCAGGGAAGAGACTCCTCCAGGCTGGGGGTGTCACTTGATTCATGTGCCAGAACCTTCTCTGCTGGGAAAGAGAGACCCCTTCCCCCCACTCCTCAGCATTTGGGGCGATGTGATGGATTACTGGATACACCACCTCCAGAGGACCCACCTGTCTCCTGGCAGTGCCACCCTCCCATGAGGATGGTGAAGAAACACCTTCAGGACTCAGACCCCACTGCCGAGACTCGCTACCTGCGTAAGCAGTCATGAGGGGAGTGGGGGAAACTGCTCACAGCACAGAAATGCCTCCCCTCCACCTGAATGCCATCCAGGATGCACTCTCCTCCACCCAGGTAAGAGATGAGAGGGGTGGCCTGGGAGGTGGTGCAGTCGCTATAGCCCAGGACTTAGAAGCCTGAGGTCCTGGGTTCGAACCCCCCACAGTCCCCCCTCTCACCACACTCTCAATAATAAATAAATATTTAAATAATAATAGTAATAATACTAAAGAGTTATGAGGACCATTATATCTCCACAGCACCACCCAGTGCCCATTTAGACCACAGCCCTAACTGTGTCCTCTCCTCTCAGGGGCTGTGGAGACACCCCAGTTGCTGGTTCTAGGCCTCTCCTCCTCACACACCAGGTAGAGGAGAAACTGCCTAAGATCAGCCAAGTCAGCTGCTTCTCACACCAGCACGTCATGTCTAGTTAAAATGGCTTATACATGTATTTATTTATTTATTTACAAGGTTGCTTTATTAAGCAGAGAGAGAGAAGCAGAGATAGAACCAGAGCTTGACTCTGGCATATGCGGTGGTGGATACTGGGGATCAAACTCGGGACCCTGTGTATGCAAGCCCTGTGCTCTGACACTACACCACCTCTCCAGTTGTCACCTATTACTGTCTTCAATATTTTTATTTATTTATTTTGTATACAGAAAGAGAGAAGGGCGGGGTAGATAGCATAATGGTTATGCAAAGAGACTCTCATGCCTGAGGCTTCAAAGTCCCAGATTCAATCCCCTGCACCACCGTAAACTAGAGCTGAACAGTGCTCTGGTTAAAACAAAAAGAAAAAAAAATGATAGGGAAGGAAGAGATAAAGAGGGAGAGAAAGACCAACCTGTAGCACTGTTTTACTGCTTGTGAGGCTTCCCCCTGTAGGTGGGTACAGAATCTGGGTCCTTGTGCGTGGTGACACCTGCGCTTTACCAGGTGTGCTACCACCTGTTGTCACACTTTATGTGTAAAGAGGGATTTGTTAGGAAGTCCAGGAAGATAACACCAGGTAATGTACCACATTTTTTACCTGAATCTTGAAGTGCCCAGGTCCCCAGCACCACTATAAACCAGAGCAAATAAATAAAAATAAACCAGAGCAAAGGTAGAGAGACAGCATAATGGTTCTGCAAAAAGACTTTAATGCCTGAGGCTCTGAAAATTACGGGCCAGGTGGTAGTGCAGCAGGTTAAGTACACATGGCACGAAGCGCAAAGACTGGTGTAAGGATCCTGGTTCGAGCCCCCAGCTCCCCACCTGCAGGGGGGTCACTTCGCAGGCGGTGAAGCAGGTCTGCAGGTGTCTGTCTTTCTCTCCCCCTCTCTGTCTTCCCCTTCTCTCTCTATTTCTCTCTGTCCTATCCAACAATAATGACAGCAATAATAATAATAATAACAACAACAATAAACAACAAGGGCAACAAAAAGGGGAAAAATGGCTTCCAGGAGCAGTGGATTTGTAGTGCAAGCACCAAGCCCCAGTGATAACCCTGGAGGCAAAAAAAAAAAAAATGGATTTATGTATTTTGGATGGAGACAGAAATTGAGAAAGGAGAGATAGAAAGGGAGAGAGAAGATCCAGGCAGTGGTGCACCTGGTTAAATGCACACATTACAGTGCACAAGGACCCAGGTTCAAGCCCCTGGTCCCCACATGCAGGGGGAAAGCTTCATGAGTGGTGTAGCAGGACTACAAATATTCCTCTGTCTCTCTCCCTTTCTATCTCCCTTCTCCCCTCTCAGTTTCTCTCTGTCTCTGTCAAATAATAAGTAAAATAAATAAGAAAGAAAAACTTTAAGAGAGAGAGACACTTGCAGTACTACTACACCCCTTACAAAGCTTTCCACCTATGGGTGGGGACCAGGGGCTTGTGACGTGTGTGTCCTTGTGCATGGTAACATGAGAGCTCTACCAGTTGTGCCACCACCCAGCTCCATAAATGAGGTTTTTTTTTATTATTATTATTCTAGAGCTTGGCAATGTTTTGACCTCCTCCCCCTTTTCTTTCTCTCTTCATAATAAATAAATCTTAATAAAAGATTGAACTGGGGGCTTCAGGCATACAAGTACTGTGCTAACACAGAGCTATCTCCCTAAACATAGGCTTTTATATTTAAAATAAAATATTTTCTGAGGGGACCAGGAGATAGCTCAGCTGGTAGAATGCACACCTTACTTCATGTTCAAGGCCCTGGACTTGACCCCTGACACCACACAGAAGCACCAGGGGCAGCATGAAAGAAAATTGCATGGAAAGTGGAGCAGTGCTTTGATCTCTCTCCCTCTTTCCTCTCCTCTCTAATCACACAGAGAATTGGGCCATGACAGCCACATGGTGGTGCTGCATATATGTGAGGCCCTCAGTTCACTCCCAGCGCCACATTAAGTTTCTAAGGCTTGCCAGCCCCCTCCCCCAAAAGGAAAGGCATATTTGCTTATAAAGCCCGGTGTTAAATTTACCAGAACCTGAAA
The DNA here is from genome assembly GCF_950295315.1 of Erinaceus europaeus. Classification (NCBI taxonomy): domain Eukaryota; kingdom Metazoa; phylum Chordata; class Mammalia; order Eulipotyphla; family Erinaceidae; genus Erinaceus; species Erinaceus europaeus. Next base: position 43,033,683 of record NC_080175.1, on the reverse strand, counting down.
CTAGGGATTGGCCAGTCAGGTCCACTGTTGCTTCTTTCCCTTGAAGGAAAGTGTATGTTAAGAACTGCCTCCCACAAAGTGTGGGCTGTTAAAGAAATGGAACTCCATTCTCACACAACCCTTCCCGGCAGATGGTTGGGTGGGAGGTGCTGGTGCCGTTCATGTGGGTTTCTCATGTCTGTTCATTGAAGATTAATTATAAACTTCCTTTCCAGATGTGTGACAGGCTGTCCCTTGTGGTGGCTGGACAGGGACCTGGTGAGTAGGAGTGGCACCCCTTTTCTGCTCTGAAAGCCTTGATTTGCTATATCCTGGCCTCTGACTTATCTATCTCTCCTAGGTCACCGCCTCATAGGAGCTGGCACCCGGTCTTCAGGGTATCCAGTGTCTGACTGAAGGTCTGAATGGACTCAGCCCCAGAAAGTACCCCAAGTCAATTGAGGATCCCACATGGAAAACACCCCACCGACACACATACCTGGATGTGTACAGTTTTGGAGCCAGTGGCTCAGGTGCACTGGGACCAGTGCTGACCACTCTCCCTTGTCTGGCTCAGTGCTAGGGCCAGGTAGTCTCGGAGTGCTGACAAAGCCATGCAGGGCTGAGGACAGCCACAGGGAGTTGGGCTCGGCATCAGTGTGCGCCTTTAAGGCAGTCATTCCTGGACCCCAGTGAAGGCTTCCACTGCATAGGCCGTGGGCAGGAAGGACAGCTGCAGCTTCAGCTGGCAGCTGTGAGGTTTGGATTCACCAGGATCATAGATGATTCATGGCTTGTGGGGACAGAACAGGAGAGGGGGCCGTGTGGAGAGATGCCACTATCTCTGAGCCTGTACCTTCTGGAAAGTTCTGCGGACAGAAACCCAGCCACAGTGTGTTTGACATGCCATCATATGGTATTGCTCTTCAGGTGTGAAGGGGACAGCTGTCCACAGAATGGCCAGATCAACCTGCTGTGCAGAACGTGTCTTGTGCTTATTCCTATCCAAAATACATCAGTAACAGAAATATCTGAGCGTTCATAGTCCAAGTATTGAGAATGAAAGGCAGAAAGAGAAATTGAAAAAGATACTTACTTTCAGAGAATCAGAAACTACAAAAGGTTGAAGACAACAGATGATGTCTTTGAAGTGCTGAGAAAATGTAGCCAAATTTGAACCTCTGTTTATAGAGAACATCATTATCAGCCAATGGGACTGACAGTTTTTTAATTCTTTATTGGGGGATTAGTGGTTTACAGTTGATAGTAAAATACAGTAGTTTGGGAGTCAGGCAGTGGCACAGCAGGTTAAGCGCAGGTGATGCAAAGTGCAAGGACCGGCATAAGGATTCCGGTTCAAGCCCCTGGGTCCCCACCTGCAAAGGAGTCGCTTCACAGGCGGTAAAGCAGGTCTGCAGGTGTCTATCTTTCTCTCCCCCTCTGTCTTCTCTCTCCATTTCTCTCTGTCCTATCCAACAACAATGACATCAATAACAACAATAACTACAACAATAAAACAACAAGGACAACAAAAGGGAATAAATAAATAAATAAATAAATAAATAAATAAATACAATAGTTTGAACATGCATAACATTTCCACATAACAATACAACCCCCACTAGGTCCTCCTCTGCCATCATGTTCCAGGACCTGAGCGCCCCCACTCCTCCGTCTTTTACTTTGGTGCACCACACCAGTGAACTGACACTGTCACTTGACAAGAAGTACTAGAAATAAGTTCTTCTTGGATGGAGGTACAATCAGAAGAGAGTAACTATGAGGAACAGGAAAGAATCTCAGTTGCTTAGTAGTGTTTATAGTTACACAGATTGCTCTGTATCACGTGACAAGTAAGTGTGACTGCTGCTTGGCCTGACTTGCTCTGTAAAACCACAGTGAATAATGACGAAAGGGGGGAAGTATAGCTCAGACCAAATGAAGATAAAAGATGGAATAATACTTGATTAATTTTACAGAAGGCAAGAAAGGAAGGGTAAAGGACAAATAAATAGACTGGGGACCCACTCATATCAATAATTTAGTTATTACAAATGTACTAAACATTTCAATAAAAATAAAAGATTATCCTACTTTTTTAGTGATGTTGATAGAAGAGATATTTTTTATTTAATTTTTTTTCCCTTTTGTTGCCCTTGTTTTTGTTACTGTTGTTACTGCTATTGTTGTTGGATAGGACAGACAGAACTGGAGAGAGGAGAGGAAGATAGAGAGGAGAGAAAGACAGACACCTGCAGACCTGCTTCACCACCTGTGAAGTGACCCCCCTGCAGGTGGGGAGCTGGGGGCTCGAACCGGTATCCTTACACTGGTCCCTGCACTTTGCGCCATGTACGCTTAATCCGCTGCACCACCACCCAGCTCCCGATAGAAGACATTTTACAGATAAGAACTCAGAATTTTTTAAAAATAAATTTTATTTATTTATTTATTTTTAAGATATTTTTATTTTAATAAGAGTGAGAAAGAGAGATACAGGAAAAAGACTAGAGCACTGGCTGGGGGTTGAACCTGGGACCTCAGAGCCTCAGGCACTAAAGTCTTTTGCATAACCATTATGCTATGTCCCCAGCCCGAACTCAGAAAAAATTTAAGCAAAAAATATTTTTAAATAAAGCAATGAAACCTCAACCTAGAGGAAGTAATATTCTTGGCCTGCTCCTGGAGGCCATTTTTCATTTTTATTTGATTGGACAGAGAGAAATTGAGAGAGGAGGAGGGGGAGATTGAGAGGGAGGGAGACAGAGAGATACCTGCAGACCTGCTTCACAAAATGTGAAGCAATCCTCCTGCAGGTGGGGAGCTGGGGGCTAGAATCCAGGTCCTTGCACACTGTAATGTGTGCACTCAACCAGGTGCACCATCACCTGGCCCTGCTCAGTTTTAAAATCTGTTAAGTAAAACATGATGTCATGGGGCCAGGCAGGGTTGTGCCTGGTTAAGTGCATATATTACAGCACATAAGGGCACAGGTTCAAGCTCCTGGTCCCCACCTACAGGGGAAAAGTTTCACGAGTGGTGAACCAGGGCTGTAGGTGTCTGTCTCTTTCCTTCTCTACCTTCTCCTCCTCTTCTCTCAATTTCTGTCTCTAACCATAAATAAATAAATAAATAAAATAGATAAAAACAACAAGGGCAACAAAAGGGGAAAAATAATAGATACATTTAAAAAATTTTAAAGATGATGTCACCAGTTCACAACTATAATTTGGATTCTTTGCACATTTCCTGAGTAATAGTAGAACCACAGGTGGAATGTCAGTAAGGATAGAAAATTTTTTAGTCATTTATTTATTATGAGAGTGAGAATTAGAGAGGAAAGAGCAGGAGAAAGACCAGTATGCTCAGCTCTAGCAGAAGGAGATGTCAGGGATTGAACCTGCATTCCCTGGGCCATCAGGCTTGCAAGTTGGTGCTCTAACAGACTGAACTATTTCCTCTGCCTAAAGATTGAGAATATTTGAATACATTCTTCAGATGTTAAGTTGTCCCTGAATCTCTAGTCTACCCACCAATCATTGCTCTTCTCTGTCTGCATTCAGTTTGCTGTTTGCTTAGAAGTTTTGCATGTGTTCAACATGTGTTGGTCTCTAACAATGCAACGAATGAATTTGAGCATCAACAGTAAATGAGTGCAGATTATTCTATAATAATACACATGGAATATTTACAAAGTACTTTATAAATGCCAGGGCTATGTCACATGCCTCAACATAAAAAAGCAAAAAACCAACATAGAGTGTGTTCTCTGACTTCTGTGAAATTGAACTAAAAATCAGAAACAAAATACGAGTTAGAATATCCCACTGAAATATGTAGAAATGAAGCAACAAGGGGCCGGGTGGTGGCTCACCTAGTTAAGTGCACACATTACAGTGTGTAAGGACCCAGGTTCAAGCCCTTGGCTCCCCACCTACAGGGGGAAAGTTTCACAAGTGGTGAAGCAGGGCTGCAGATGTCTCTGTCTCTTTCCTTCTCTATCTCTCCCTCCCCTTTCAATTTCTCTCTATTCAATAATAAATAAATAATATATATGTATATTCTTAGAAATAAAGCAACATATTTTCTTAATTTTAAAAAGATTAACTTGTTTATTAGTGAGGAGAGAGAACACCAGAGCATCACTGTGGCACATTATCCAATGTGCCATTTCTTGGGATTCCCTAATTTTTTTATTGATTTACAATATTATACGATTTCAGGAGCAAAATTTTCCATATATGTATATACAGCTCACCACATCCACCACCCCAGTTCCTATGCCATCACACCAAAGAGAAACCCTTAGCTGTCCACCCCAACCTCCCTTTCTTGCTCTGATAACCACCAGAGTCTTCCTGATTCTAAGAGCCAGTTTGGTAGTAGTGGTAGTTATTATTGAAGTTTGTTTTGGTTATCTATATTCTACACGAGTGAAGCCATTCAGTAGTTGTCTGCTGTTTCTTTGTGTTTCATCTAGTTTAATACCTCCAATTCCACCCATTTAGTCCTGAATGATTCAATATCATCTTTTTTCATGACTGAGTAGTTTCCTATTAAATGTAAGTTCAAAACCCCAGCACTTATAAGTAAGCACCACAATTGACAAATGTTGTGGTATCTCCTCTCTATTTCCATCTTTTTTCTGTTTTTCTCTTAAATCAGAACAACAACAAAAGTCTTCTGGGAGGGATGGAATTGCTAGGCATGGAAGGAAAAGCAAAAATCCCAGCATGGAAGGAAAAGCAAAAAATAAAAGCAATTTTTATAGCTCTAGTTGCACTTAACTAGAAAAGAAAGAATGTTTTACTTTTGGTGGTTAAAAAGTGAGAAAAAAAAATAATAGCAAATTAAACCCCAAAGACAGGAACAGGAATGAAATGAAAACAGATATGAATTAAATTGAAAACATACATGGAAAAATAATGAGCAAAAAGTGATTGAGATGCTCTGGACCTGAAAAAGTGATCATTCCCTGTCCTGGCTGGTGGTTAGGGGAGGGCTTCTTCACTCTGCCTTTGAGGCCAGGTGAGGCTGCCTGCCTCCCCACTGCTGGCATTGCCTCCCCTAACCTCGGGGCTGCAGAGCCTCTACCCACACATTCGGGGAGCTGGCTCAGCGTCAGAGCACAGGATTTGTATGTGTGAGGGCCTTAGTTCCATCCCCAGCACCACGTATGCGGAGCAGTGCTCTGGTCTCTCTCTCCAAACAAGCTTTTTTTTTTTTTTTTTAAAGATACTGGTCAAGATATGACTCACCTACTCTAAGACAAGACCCCAGCTGCCCCATGGGAACACCATGCACAAGAGAGGGAAGCTTCACATATGGTGGAGCAGTGCTGTGGTGTCTGTCCTCCTCTCTATCTTCTGTCTTTCACCCACTACCAGGGACAGAGGGGGATCTCCCAGGATCAGTGGAGACTGGGATGGGGAGGGAGTGGGAAAGACACAGACAGACACCTTTATACTGGTCTCCCCAGTGAGAAAGAGGGGGTGCAGACAGAGCAGGCTGGCAGGACTATTTTAGGGGAATGGGCTATACAGAGAAGGGAAGTAATTTCATGTAAGCTTAGAAACCTTAGTAAATAGGGCTGGAGAGATAGCATAATGGTTCTGCAAAAGTCTTTTTTCCCTGAGGCTCCAAGGTCCCAGGTTCAATCCCCAGCACCACCATCAACCAGAGCTGAGCAATGCTCTGGTTAAAAATAAGTAAATAGAGGCAAGGGTAGATAGCATAATGGTTATGCAAAGAGACTCTCATGCATGAGGCTCCAAAGTCCCAGGTTCAATCCCTCACACCACTATAAGCCAGAGCTAAGCAGTTCTCTGGTTTAAAAAAAAAAAAAAGTAAACACAGGGCTGGGTGGTAGCACACGGGGTTAAGTGTACATAGTGCAAAGTGCAGACTGGCACAAGGATCCTGGTTTGAGCCCCTGGCTCCCCACCTTCAGGGGGGTCGCTTTGCAAGCAATGAAGCAGGTCTGCAGGTGTCTTTCTCTCCCCCTCTGTCTTTCCCTTCTCTCTCAATTTCTGACCTATCCAACAACAACAGTAACAGCAACAAATGAGAAAGATGGCCTTCGGGAGCAGTGGATTCGTAGTGTGGACACTGAACCTCAGTGATAACCCCGGAGGCAAAAACCAAATAAATAAATACCGTAAAAATAGAGAGACAGATGGTAGCACAGCAGGTTAAGCTCACATGGCACAAAATACAAGGACTGGCATAAGGATCCCAATTCGAACCCCCAGCTCCCCATCTGCTGGTGGCTCGCTTCATAAGCAATGAAACAGGTCTGCAAGTATCTGTTTTTCTTTCCCCCTCTGTCTTACTTTCCTCTCTCGATTTCTCTCTGTCCTATCCAATAACAAGAGCAGCAACAGTAACAATGAGGGCAACAAAAATGGGGGGAAATGCAGGCACTGAGTCCTAGCAATAACCCTGGAGACAAAAAAAAAAAAAAAAAAGGATACAAGAGCCAAAAGATCTCTCCATATAGACTGTACACTTTACCAGGCCTGGGAGGCCCTTGGTCAAGCCTTTGGCTGTCACATAGAGGCACCCATGGAAACTTCCCAAATGGTGGTGCAGTGCTGTGTTGTGTCTTTCCTTTCTTTTTCTCTTTGTCCCTCTATGGGGGCAGGGAGGGGAGGGTCCACTGGGAGTAGTGGAGTCATGCAGGTATGAGGTCCCAGCAGAAAAAAACTTGTGGCAGGGGTAGTGACCAGGATAGTGTGTGTGTACAGATTTGAACCTGGCTCTCACCACATTGAAGGAAGCTTTAATGCTGTGTGATCTCTTTCTCTTTCTCTCTGTCTCACTGTCTCTCTGTCTCTGTGTGTGTGTCTAAAGAATAAACAAGGGAGTTGGGTGGTAGTGCAGCAGGTTAAGAACACACAGCTCAAAGCACAAAGACCGGCGTTAAGAAACCCGGTTCGAGCCCCCAGCTCTCCACCTGCAAGGTATTTGCTTCACAGCGGTGAAGCAGGTCTGCAGGTGTCTTTCTCTCCCTCTCTTTGTCTTCCTCTCCTCTCTCCATTTCTCTGTCCTATCCAACAACGATGGCATCAATAACAACAACAGTAATAACTACAACAATAAAACAAGGGCAACAAAAGGGAAAATGAAATAAATATTTTTTTAAATAAGCAAAAAAATAATTAGATGCTTCACAGCTTCATTGTATTGTAACAGTCCAATAAACTTAAAAATGAAAAACAAGGGTCTGGTTTGTGTTTGGATCCATTTCTGGGATGCACATAAAGCCCCGTCTTTGAGACATGTTTATGAGAAGAGTGAAACGAGGGTGGTTTGCGAATTAAAGCCTCAAGTGGCCTTAGGGGAAGCTCCTCCCCCACCTTGTACCATCCTGCCAGCCTGGTTTGTCCTTTGACTTGATAATGAAAATGTTCTGGAAGGCTCACTTGTGCCGTGGATATTTTTGACAGGTCTCATTCCCCTGTGGCACTGTAGTGGGACAGAGATGTGTGGGGTATGTGGCTGTGAAGATGTGACTCGGGACCAGTGGGGGACAATGTGTGTGCTTTTCCCATGATGCTCAACAGTGTTTCTAAAGACATATCTCTGTGAAATCAAAGCTGAGTGTTTCTGAATTCCGTGTTGGAGGTAGTCTGTTGCCACCTGAGTCTTCTCCTGAGAATGCTCTGTCCGAGGCAGGGGCACCAGATGGTGGATGGAGTGGCAGAAGACATTTGTTTCAGTGTGGTGATGAGGTTTGTGCTTTCTTGTGCATTTTGATCACCCAACCGCGTGGTTTTCTGAGGCTTCATTAGCATCAGTACAAATGAAGCTGTGTGGTGTTGGCAGTTGCTCTTAGATCTCTAGACCAGAATTTGGGTGGGGGAAACAGCATAATGGTTATGCAGACTCTCATACCTGAGACTCCAAGGTCCCAGGTTCAATCCCTCACACCACCATTAGCCAGAGCTGAGCAGTACTCTGGTTTAAAAAAAAAAAAGTCACTCGTCATAGATATTCCAGGCTTGGATAGTGTGCTGGTTCGAACCCAGTCCCAACAACATTGAAGGAAATATTTGAGCTGTGATCACTTTCACTTTCTCTCTGCCTCTCTGTCTCTGTCTTTTAATAAATATGTTATTTTAAGTGGCCTAGGGTTGACTCAGTGGCTGATGTGTTGGACCTAAAAGCATCAGGTGCCAAGTTTGGTCTTTCACATAGCATGTACCAGTTATGAGCGCTCTCTCACTTTCTCATGAATAGTAAATAAAGTTATATAAAAGAGTTTATTTTAGGGAGTTGGGCAGTAGCAGAGTGGGTCAAGCACACATGGCACAAAGCGCAAGGACTGACGTAAGGATCCCAGTTGGAGCCCCTGGCATCCTGCCTGCAGGGGAGTAGCTTCATAGGTGGTGAAGCAGGTCTGCAGGTGTCTATCTTTCTCTCCCCCTGTCTTCCCCTCTTCTCTCCACTTCTTTCTGTCCTATCCAACAACGATGACATCAATAACAACAACAATAATAACTACAATAAAACAACAAGGGCAACAAAAGGAAATAAGTTTTAAAAATAATAATAGTTTACTTTAGCCAGAACAGTCTATGAGATTTCTCCCCAGTGACTGCAATACTGTAATTTAATATAGTGGGGTGAATGGTACCCTATTTGGGTAAGGTTCAATCACCAGGGTACCCCTAACTCCTGTGACAGAGATGAGCCAGGGGCTCTGGGATCCCCCGAGGCAGCTGCAATTTCCTTGGAAGCCTCTAGAGGGCGCATGGCCCCAGGACACTCCAGTGCCAACCTGTGCTTCTGCCCTGGCAGCTGCCCCGCTTGGGGCAGGCTGGGTGTGTGACAGCCACAGGTGCCATGTGTGTGGTCACAGACAACTACAGAAATCAGGGGACACCATGTAGTTTCTTCCTTTCAGGAAACACAGCACTTCTGGCCAACACATGGGTTTTATGATTTTTTTTAAATGTCCTATATTTATCTATTTGATAGACACAGAAATAGAGAGGAGAGGAGGGAAGGAGGGGGAGAAAGAAAGAGAGAGGGAGAGAGAGATCGACTCCTCCAGCACTGCTTCACCACTTGTGAAGTTTTCTCCTGATGATAAGGACTAGGAGCTTGAACCAGGATCTTTGTGCACTGTAATCAGGTTTCATATATATATATATATTGCCTCCAGGGTTATCGCTGGGGATCAGTGCCTGCACCACAAATCCACTGCTCCTGAACGCCACTTTTTCCTCTTTTGTTGCCCTTGTTGTTTATCGTTGCTGTTAACATTATTGTTGTTAGTAGTATTGTTATTGATGTCGTCATTGTTGGATAGGACAGAAGTGGAGAGAGGACAGGAAGACAGGGGGAGAGAAAGATAGACACCTACAGACCTGCTTCACCGCCTGTGTAGCGACCCCCCTGCATGTGGAGGTCTCGGGGCTCCAACTGAGTGTCCTTAGGCTGGTCCTTGCGCTTCACGCCATGTGTGTTTAACCTGCTGCGCCACCACCTGGCTTCCAGGTTTTACATTTTAATCTTTGTTTCCTTTTAACACCAGAGTTATTCCTGGGGCTCCATGCTTGGATGATTTTACTGCCCCCAGTGAACTCATATTTTTAGATAGAGAGTAAGAGGTAGGAGGGAGAAACAGTGCGGTGTTGCTCCTTCCTTGTCTTGGTCACATTAGCTGCTCAGTGGGATTTACACTGTGGGAGCATCCCCGCTTGGCTGCCCCCAAGCCCCCAGGGCCCTCAGGGAGGACTGGGCCCCATGGCCTCTGCCTGGAACACTGCCATTTCTGCCCCAGACCCCAGATGGCTCCTCTTCCTGCTATGGGGACCCTATTGAGATCTCATCTCCCCAGGAGCGCTCACACATGGTATAGTGCCCCCTCTCTGAGACCCAGGGGTTATGCAGGGTGACAGGTGGGGTATGTCACAGGCTGAGACCCAGCTGTGTGGCTGGCATCGGCTCTCTTATCTGCCTCCCTCTCGGCACCAGCAGGGACACTGGTGACCTCAGCCGGGTTGGCAGGTGTGGGTGTGTATGTATAGGGAAGGTCTGGGGGGCAAAGGGAGACCTTTGTCTGGCCTATTTTCATGCTCCAGTACTGGCTCCAGTGGTCCTGACTGGCCAGGTAGGTCCAGTGACTGTCACTGCTGACAAGGCCCTTGTCCTCTGGGAGGTAGTAACCACCTGTGGTTTCTTAGGCAGCCAGAAATGCAAATCCCAGGGCCCCCCTCCCTGAAACCCTAGGGCTAGCTGACTCTAAGGGGCCTTTGGAGTTTGGGGTTCAGGTGGACACTCCTTGGGCTCATGAGATAGCAGCCAGCAGATAAGGATGCACTCGGCTAAGATGTCCCTGTGCCCCAGCTGCCACCAACAGGCCACTTGGAATGTGAGACACAGCATCTCTGAGGACCTGGGTGCATGGGGGTGGGTGCAGGCACAGAACGCAGCTGAAACCCAAGACCAAGCTAACACCCTGGGGCCTCCTCAGCCTGGCTTCTTGAAACAGGCAGCCCCACTGGACACTCAAAAGGAGACGCCCACCACAGTGCAGCACTCAGGGACTTGGTGTGGGGGCCATCTTCAGAGGTTTGGGGGAAGTCCAGGAGCTGGCAGGGCTGCATGTGACAGTGCCCATCTGCTGTCTTGCAGTTAATGAGTTCACCGTCATCAGGAAGAAGTTCAAGTGCCCATACTGCAGCTTCTCAGCCATGCACCAGTGCATCCTCAAACGTCACATGCGCTCCCACACGGGGGAGCGGCCCTACCCCTGCGACATCTGCGGGAAGAAGTTCACACGCCGTGAGCACATGAAGCGACACACACTGGTGAGTGGGGACTGGAGGGAGGTGACTCCAGGGGCCTCACCCAAATCGGCTCTTGTCAGACTCCGAAGGTCAGGTTCTGACGCTGGAGGGGTCTGGTGACACTTGTGTCCCCCAGGGGAGGACAGGGCTCAGGACGCCCTGACAGACATTAGAGTTGACTGCTTGTGGTTGCACTGCCCACCCCCCCCCCAGTCTGGACTGCACACTCACTTGCTGAACTTGCAAAACATGGCCGGGGAGTTGGGAGGAAGTTGACCAGGTGGTGGCACACACATTATGCACAAGGATCCGGGATTAAGCCCCTGGTCCCCACCTGCAGGAGGGAAGCTTCAGGAGCAGTGAAACAGGTCTGCAGGTATCTCTCTGTCTCCCCCCTTCCTCAATTTCTCTCTGCCCTGCAAATAAAATAGCTGGGGGGTGGATGCAGAGAGCAGTAGCTTTATAGTGGCAGCAGCAAGCCCCAACAATAACCCTAGTGGCAAACAAACACATAAAGCGGATTTTTGTCCATTTAACTCCCAGTCATAGAATCCTAGATGTTTGTCACACAAGTAAGTGCTGGTAAGTTAGGCCTGGAGACAGCTTGTTCAATCGAGTGCATGCCTTGCCATGTGTGAGGATCCAGGTTCAAGCCCTTATCCATCATGTAGGAACATCTTGCTAAGGGAAAGCTTCATGAGTGATGGAGCAGTGCTGCAGTGTCCCTCTCTCTGTCTCTCCCTCTCTGTTTCTGTCTGTGACTGAAAGAAAAATAGGTCTGCCGGGAGTGGTGGGATCACATGTGGAGCCAGCGCCCAAAAGTTGTAGCAGCTGCCGTGAGCAGAGTAGATGTCTCTGTAGCGGGCGCTCTTCCCTGCTTTCATGGGTGTTTGCTTTGTGCCCACCCCAGCCCCTAGAGGAGGGTTTACACTGGGATCCTGGTGGGGTTTGAGGAGGGACAGAACCCCTGGAGAAATGCCCTTCAAACTCCTAAGGGCCTGCCTTTTTGGGAAGAGCTGGGTCTTCCCCTTCACTTTCTGCAGAGCCATTGGACCTGCAAGGCTACTGGGCCCCAGTTCACAGAGAGCAGCCAGCCCTGGGGGTTCTGCAGAGACCTGTCCCCTACCTCGGGACTCCTGTCCTCACTGCCAAGGACACCTTTCTCCCTTTGTCTGATACACCCAGGACACTAAGAGCTGCTTTTGAGCAGGGGGTGAGGTGGGGGGGGGTCACAGTACCACCTACCATCAGCCCACCATCCCCACTCTGAGCTCTTGTCCCTTCGTGGGGGAAAGAGGAAGCAGAGCGAGTCATGGTGTGGCCCAGGTGGTGGCTCAGTGGATAGAGTGTTGGGCCCTCAAGCATGAGGTCAAAAATTTGGTCCCTGTCATCACATATGCTAGAGTGATGCAGAGAGAGAGAAGAGAAAGGGGATGGATGCCCTTGTTTTAAAATCTAGACCTCTAGAAGGGTCAGGTCTTTGTCCAACTGTCCCCGTGGATGTCCCCTCCCACATCCTTGTGTGCTGCCTTCCCCACCCCCCACCCCGTGGAAGGTAAAAGGTGAGTGGCAGTAAACCACTGACAAGTCTGGAGGCTGGGGCTTTGAGTTGTTAGGACCACATCTTCAGGGCTGAGAGAACAGGATAGAGGGGGTGAGTCCCCCAGGGTTCAGTCCCCAGGACAGTGGCCCCACCAGGACACAGCAGAGGATGTTCTTATTATGACAGGATAACTGACTTTGCCGGCTAGAAGATAGAGACCTCGGGGAGTTGGGCAGTAGCGCAGAGGGTTAAGCTCAGGTGGCACAAAGCTCAAGGACCAGCGTTAAGGATCCCAGTTCGAGCCCTCAGCTCCCCACCTGCAGGGGAGTTGCCTCACAGGTGGTGAAGCAGGTCTGCAGGTATCTATCTTTCTCTCTCCCTCTCTGTCTTCCCCTCCTCTCTCCATTTCTCTCTATCCTATCCAACAACAACAACAATAATAACCATAACAATAAAACAAGGGCAACAAAAGGAAATAAATAAAAAAATAAATTAAAAAAAAAAGAAGACAGAGACCTTAAGGGGTAGGGGGTGAGGGGAAGCTAATGTCACAGTCACTGGTCACTTGGGTAGTGTAGTACCTGCTGTTACTTCTTCTGAATCTTCTCTGCCTGGGTGTCCAGGCTTGTCAGACCCCTGAAAGAGGGAGGAGCTGGGGGTAGGAAGGCTTGATGCAGGGAAGTCCTCTTCCTCCGGAAGGCCCTAGGGCTTGCTCTGGTGGTCTGCAGTGGCCTCCCCATCCCTGTGTCAGGGTATACGACTGGCACCTGGGGCTGCCTTGACACACCCTTGTCAGAACCTTCTGAGAATGGGGACTGTCCCTTCCACTCCAGGACAGTGGCCCCACTGCAGGTCCTGCCCAGGCTGCCCAGAGGCCAAGTCCCCCCACATCATGCCTGACCACCTGTCTCCATGACCCAGGCCTGTCCCTCTTTCTGGGGCATAGGGTATGATGGCCCTTGCAGGAGGGGGGGCGCTCATTCCAGTGTGGGTGTCACCATCAGGGGCCCAGCTGGCCCTGTGGTATCCTGCCTCTCACTCACTCTGTGTGCTGCCCTGGAAGCTCCCAGGGCTGGGGGAGGGGGGTTAGGGGTGAGATGGACCTGTCTTTCCTGGCCCTGTTCCCCATGGACCCATCTCCCCTGGGCCCCCCTGCCCCCTTGTCCCTGTCCCACTGGCCCCTGCTCCCCCCCATGGCCTAAGGCCTCATCCCCCTGGCCCCATCTCCCCTGCCCCCTTGGCCCTGTCCCCACACACACTCACCCCTCTCCCCACTGACCTTGCTCTGTCCCCATAGGTGCACAGCAAGGACAAGAAGTATGTATGCAAGCTGTGTAGCCGGGTGTTCATGTCGGCAGCCAGCGTGGGCATCAAGCACGGCTCCCGGCGCCACGGTGTGTGTGCCGACTGTGCGGGCCATGGGGGGGCCGGGCCCCTGGATGCCGGCACAGCTGACGGCTCCCCCGAGCTCTTTGGGGGTGACGGGCCCTACCTGGAGGACCCTGATGACCCACGTGGGGAAGGGGAGGAGGAGCTGGGTGAGGAGGAGGATGAGGATGTGGCCAAGTGGAAGGAGGACGTAGGTCTGGCCCACGAGGACGCGCTGCTGGATGACAAGGATGAGGATGAAGACTCAACCCGCAGCCCCAGGGGTGCACCCGACAAGGACTTTGCCTGGATCTCCTAGGCCTGGGCTTGCCTCGCCCCTGGGGGTCCTGCCACACCTGGGACCAGTCTCACCTTCCAGCTCCTTCTGGTGCCCCAACCTCTGCTCTCACCCCAGACATATGGGAACCAGTGCTGCTCTGGGAGCCGGAGTTTCAGGCTCAACACACAGGAGGAGCAGGGTGACTGGCAAAGGGAGCATCGTTCCCCAGATGCAGGGACTAATGGCATGCCCCCAGTAGGGGCACATGACAGGCCTGGCCTCCCCTGGCCGGTGCCCAAACCACTCGGGTCTGCACTGGCCAGGTGAACACCGCCCCAGCCCTGTCCAGGGCTCACACTGCCCATCCTGCTCACTGCCATGCTCCTGGGGCCTGCGGCCTGCTCTGGTGCTCCCCCTCATGCAGAGGCCCAGCCTGGCCCAGGTGCTATCTCGGGCAACGGGCAGGACCTGGGGCCTGGGCCATGGTGCTCTGTGAGCGCTTCCTGGGGGACTGCTCCTGCTGGCCTGGGGCATGGCCTCCTTGCTGCTAACACTGGGGGGAGGGGTCTGCTCCCACCTCCCCCCAGGTAACCAAATCGTCTAAGTGTCAGAGACAAACTGAGACTGTTGCATAAAATTGCTTTGCTGGCTGGGGTTTCCCAGTGCTCCCTCCTCCTCTTCCCTCACCTAAGCTCATGACCAGGCTCCTGTCCTCCCAGTGAAAAGCCAAGGTCACCATGGTCCAGGACCCCCTCCCCCCATCAGAGCTATTTCTGAGACATTCCTCTGTACCTAAACCCCTGCCCACCCCTCCGCACTCCCCAGAAGCCCTTGGGCACCCAGCTTCAACACCTCCTGGGAAACTGTTTTCTCTCCCAGACTGGAAGCCGATGGCTTTGCAGTTGTCACATCCACTCTGCAGGTTTAAAAAGCATGGTCCTAGAAAACCCTTAGGGCCAGGTCCCTGGCAGTGTGGCTGCATGACGAGGCTTGTGTCACCTGTGATGTGCTATCCTTGCACTGCAGGCCACCATCCAGCTCACTGAGGGCACCCAGCACTGGGGTCCCTAAGACAAGGACTGAGATTGTCTGGGACCTTGGGCAGATGAGGCCAGTGTTGGGGTCCTGGGACATGTGCCTGTCCTGCCTTTCAGCAGCAGGACCCAGGCTGTGCCTATACCCTGCCCTAGCCTCCCTGCCCACCCACAACAGGCCTGGACTCTGCTCTCCACCTACACCCTATTTTTTACCCCTTTTCTAATCAGATTGACTTCCCTACAAAAACGCATTTGGAAACCAGACTTTCTGCCAACAAGTGTCTCATCTGCACCGGGCCCACCTCTCAGGCTATCCTGCACACCACACCGGGCCACCTGCGCCTCTGCTCAGGGCGTCTTGCCCATCCCCCCAGCCCCCCGGACCCCCCTGACTGCCCTCCTGAGAGTCTGCCTTCAGTGCCACAGGGGTGTGTCCTTCCTGAAACCCACACTGTCCTGGAAAGCCCAGGGTCCCACTTCCTGCCCCACTGAGTCCCCACCTGCCGGCACCCAGGCAGGCTCCTTGCTCTTGGCAGTTCGCTGATCGGGAAGTGTGGAGTTTCACCCACGGAGAGGATGGCACCCCCCTCTTGGGGAGGCATGGCAGGAAAAGATGCGAACGAAGGTTTTTTATGCGACTGATTTTTTTTTAATCGATGTTTAATAAATATTTTTTTATGAAGAGGAAAAAAAACGTGTAGATTACATTTCACATTTTGTACTTTCTCATTTGTGTCTGTCAACCTATTGGTGTTTGGGACACCAAATGTGGGGGATGCAGGCCCCCGGGTGTCGAGTTCTGTGGGGCAGGGGTGGGCCGGGGACACGAGATTTTTGTATCAAGCTCCGGATCCTGACCAGGTCACACCTTGCTTTGGGAAATAGTCACAACACTGCCAGAACTCCCTAGGGACCTTGACTCAAAAAGTCAGCTACTGCTTCCAACTTTGCACACCTTCCTTTAAAAAAAAAGAAAAGAAAGAACTGAGAAGATGCAAAAACTGGAACTTTTTGCAATATTATGAAAGATAATCTTATTTTAGCTCATTCTGTGACATGTGCAACTCTTAAGAAAGCCATACTTAATGGTCGTGAATTTTTTTCCCCCTCCACACCCTATATTGTGTTTTGTATGCAGCCCTTTTAGAACTACTTGTCCTGAGGATGGTGTATGTGCGTGTGTGTGTGTGTGTGTGTGTGTGTGTGTGTGCTTTTCTTACATATTTATTTTTTCAACACACTTTCAACCTGTCAAGAACAAAATGGGCAAAGAAGGGCAGTGTTTGAAGATTGTTGAATTTTTCTTTCCTGGGGATAATCTATATTATATCGACTTTATATCAATTATTATAAGCCTGTGTTTGTATCAGAGATGTGTTTAATATTTGGGGGAGGTTTCTCACTGCTGGTTATCGAGGGTCATGGCTCTGTGTCCGACTTTCTGCAGCCACAAGCAGTTACAGTCTCTCCTTGGGTGGTCTAGCGTTTCTTGTTTGCCCGGTGCGCTCTGGGCTGCCTGCGGTTTTCCTTTCTGTGACGGGATTAGCTTAGACATTCTTGCAGAGCGATCACTTTCAATAAACTGGGAAATTGCTGCTCAAGTGAATTCTTGTGTGTCCCTCAATGACCACCCGGGTGGAGGTGGCTGGAGAGTGACCCCAGCCCTTCCTACCTGCAACCGGGCTCTGTTTCAATGCCCCCCAAAGCCCACCCCACCCCAAGGCAGACACAGTTTCTGGAAAAAAAAACACAAATCTTTAATATTTCTCCTTTCCTGGCATGACCCAGACAAAACACCTGAGGTCTGAGGACATGGTGCAGCATCAGCCCCAGGCCTGAAAACCTACAAGTCACACACCCCCATCTCAGATGGCCCCCATATGGTCCCTGTCAGCACCCTTGATAAGTCTGTGGCCAAACAGGCAGGGAGGGCAGCCAACCCTGGGACCCTCGACCAGGGTCAGGGGAATGGGGACAATCTTGTGGTTTGCTTTTAGTGCAAAAGGCTGGTTTGTTCAGAGGCACTTGAGAGGTGGGGCTCCCCCTAAGGGGCCAGGTCTGCAGCTCCCCCACTCCCCTGTGTAAAGTAGACCCTGCAGCTGGGGGCAGTTAGGCATCAGGGGCTGTGGGGCTCTTCCCTCCCCTGGGAGCCCGTGGGTCAGTCCAGAAAGCGCTGGCAGGCTTTCTTCCAGCGGCACGCCGTGCACCACAGGTCCCGACGCTCCACGCCATACACTTTCCGGCACTTCTTGGCGTCCCCCCGGGGCTTCCTGGCAACCACATGGTGGTGGTGGGGGCACAGGGTGCTGTCAGGCTGGGCCTTCCTCCCTCCCTCCCTGATGCCCAGCCAGCCCCTCAGCACACACGCACCTTGTGTTGGTGCCACACTTGGAGGGCAGGGCAGGTGCGCAGGCCCTGACAGCAGGCAGTAGCTGCAGGCTGGTGGGTGCTGGGCAGCCCTGGGTGGGGGAAACAGTTGTAGTCTTGCAGCCCTCAGCAGGCAGCAAACACCCCCCCCATACACACACACACACACACACACACACACACACACACACTAGCCCTGTGGTCTCACCTGGTAGGCATGATCCCTGTGGAACACTTCGGTGGTACTCCCAGAACTCAGGGCCGGCAATGAGGGCAAGGCTGTGGGCTCAGGCAGCTCCAGGAGTGGGAAGGCTGGCGGTGCAGTGGCTGCAGGGGACGTGGGGGTTAAGCTGGACAGCCCTTCAGCCAGCGCATCCATGCTCATGTCCAGCTCCGTGTAGTAAAAATCCTCCTCACCATCACTCTGCTCCAGCTCTGCCTGCCGCCTGCAGAGGACATGGGGAGCTGATGCCCTGGCCCAGAGGCCCTCTCCCTGGTCCCCCAGCCCTGCCCTGTCCCCAGCCGGGGCCCCACTGCACCCCAGGTGTGCCAGGCGGATGTGTCTGTGCATCCCCGACGCTGAGTTCAGCACCTTCCCACATCGCTTCCATAGACACTGGAACAGGACCTGTGCTGGGCCCTGGGCAGCAAGGGTCAGAGGTCAGGCTTGGTTACTGGATGCACCCCACCCACCCCAGTGCCCCTCACCCCAGGCTCACCTTTCTCTTCCTGAGGGCAGGCTCCCCAAACAGGAAGTGGACTGCTTCTGGGGGTAATGGAGGTGACGGGGTTGCTGGAGAGGAGGACTGGTCACTGGCCAGGTCCCAGGCCCAATCTCCACTGCTGCAGCAGCTGCCCGGTGGCTGCACTAGGGGCTCCTTCCAGGGCTCCAGGCCTGGCTCTGTGGGGACACGCCAGGGCTGTCCAGATGGTGGGCTCAGGCTGCACTCCATGCTCAGCCCTCAACTTAAGTGCCTCTCTGCAGTGGCAGGCCACCTGTTTGCAGCTGAGCCCACTGGGCAGAGTGCAGCTGAGAGGAGGCATAGCAGGAAGCTGCTGTCTTCTGGGTGGTGGTGCTCCAGGTGAGGGGGCTCCCATGGAGGCCCTGCCCTCCCCCATGACCAAGCCAGGCCTGAGGTTCACCTGGACTGAAGGCTGCCGCTGGGGCCCCCAGAAGGAGAGTGCTGGTGGACAGGCTTGTGAGGGCGGCAGCAGCCATGACCTCCTCCAGCCGGGTTGCTCCTGGGGGGACTCTGGAGAGATGCATGGGGTTTGGGTGGGGCCCCTGGCCGCCACGTGCAGGCCTGGACACGGGTCTGCTGGCTCCTCTCTCGGGGCTCCTTTGGCAGCAGGCCCAATTCCACCCCCAGCTCAGGTTGCAGAGACTGGAGTCTCCAAGAGCCCCCAGAAACGGCCCTTGTTGGGGCGTCCCTGAAGTCTGAGTTCTCTGCAGTCTGGGTTCTGTTCAGCAGCAGCACCTTCAGTCTGGTGTGACAGGGGCCCAGCCCTCCCCCAAACCACACATTAACCAGAGTTGTGCAACAGCAGCTGTGGGCCTAGCGCCAGGCCGAGAGGGAGGGAGCAGCCAGAGCCCAGCAGGGAGGACGCCCAGCACCAGCCAGGCCTCAATGGGTCCTGGGTAGTGGGCACCCAGGAGGGTTTCACTGCATGAAAGGAGGGTAGGTGGCAGCAAAGGGCCCTGGATTCTGTGGACCCCGGGCGGGGCTGCCCGCCTCGACTGGGCGAGACTGACAGCTGCCCCTTGCTGGTCCTGTCTGATCCCAGGGTGTGGGGCCACCGAGACACCAGTGTACTCATTGCTGCTCAGCTCCTCCGGGGCAGAACGGGGTGAGGGAGACTACCTACCCCACTAGGATGCTGACTGGCCCCTACCTGCAGGAGTCCAGGAAGCACGTGCCTGTCCCACCCACCAACCCGCACACGCCCCCGCACGTGGCGCACGCCCACACGGGCGGGACGCGGGCTCCGCTCACCTCAGTGCGGGCACGGGGATGTGCGCCGACAGCCTCGGTGGTCCCGCCGCCCCCGCCCACGGCCCTGCAGCCCCCAGGTCGGCGGCCTTCGGCTCTGACTCCTGTGGCAGCGCGAGCTCCGATCCCGCGAAGCCGCCGCCCCCCACAGGGCCCTGCGGACAGTGCAACTCAGCAGAGGCAGAGGCCCCGGCCCCCAGCCCGCCCCGCTGGACGCCCACCCCCCTAACGGGCCGGCAGGCAAGCACGCCGAGGCCCCGCCCCGGTCCCAGTCCCGCCCCCGGAGCGCCGGCGGGAAGCGCTCTCGGCCCCGACCCACGGGCGGGCACGGCCACCCCCGGGCCCGAAGTTTGTGCAGCCCCGACGCCATCTTTGCAACGAGCGGACTCGGGGCCCCCGCGTCCGGTACCTGCGGCGACGCGGGCACCGGCACCGATACCGACACCGGCACTGCGCGCAGGCCCGGGCCCTCCGCTCGCAAGCACGGCGCGCCCGGGCTCGGGGCGGGAGCGGCCGCGGGGTCCCGGCCGGCGTTGTGGGACGGGGGATGGTCCATGGCCGGCCGGAGGCCTAGGCTGCAGCGGCGAGGGCGGACACTCAGGACGCGGCCCCGGGCCGGGCCGGGTTGGCCGGGCCGCCGACCCCAGCCCTGGATCGGCCACCGCCCGCGAGGAGCTGCCCAGAGCCCTGGCCGCCCCGCCCCGCCCTGGCGCGTCCATTGGCCCGCGCTCAGTATCAACATTCCGCGGCGGCCGGGGCCACGCCCCCATTGGCCGCGCTCTGCGCCCCGCCCCACCCCCGACGCTCCCGCTCCGGCTCCGACTCTGGCTAGTGTCCCGCTCCTCAAACCCGGTCGCGCTGAGCCTTGGCGCCCAGCCGTCCGAGAGCTACCTGCGCGGAGCCGGCGGGCCCGGGAAGGGGCGGCGTCGCCTTGGCGGATTTCCCAAGAGCGGGTTACTCTTTAACGCATGACTGCCCCACCGCACATCTCTTATGTAATGCTGGGGCTGGTGGCGGGGTCTGACTTCCAGTTCAGGGTCGAAGTCCCACCTTTGGGTGGCCGCCTGCCACCAGCTGCACTGCTCCCTAAGAATCACTGGGCCCGGGTACCACCCCGTCCTGGCATCCCTCCCTCTCTTCCACACACTGCTGAGCATGAGCTGCGCATAGCCTTAGGTGGCAGTGCCCAGAAAAGGCAGACCAGACAAGATGACTTTTCTACTCCCAGAAAAATCTCCCGAACTCTCCCATACTTTGAGACCAAGGCAGACTGTCCACACTCCAGGCGCTGGGGTTTATTATGGCCTGGCAGGCATTCTCAGGCAATCAGCCAATGGGGTCTGGTTTGTGCTGTCATCTGTGTATGTGGGTGGGTGTGTAGGGGTGGAGTCAGCCACGACAGCACTTAGGAGTAAGGACTTGGACATGTCTGGAAACCTAGGCAGGGGGACAGGGGCCCCATGCTAACAGCTCGAGCCAGGGGGCTCCAGGCACCTTTGGGCTCCCACTTCCTGGATGCTCTCATACACGTTTTGCAAGGGGCTGCAGTCCTCATCCAAGCCCCTTGGTGGGAGGGCCTCATAGGCCAGGTTACTGTCCGAAGCTCGAGTGGCTCCCCTGTCCTTGCTATCACCCTGATTGCAGCCAGGTCCAGGGTCTCTCCTTTTGGGCTTGCTGACCTGAGAGTACAGGGCATCCACCTGAAAGGAGAAGCAACCCAGAGAGGACTCAGCACCCTCAACTCTGCCAAAGCCCGACCTGGCCAGGTCTGCCCTCCTCCCCCATAGCAACTTTTTACCTGAGAGCCTGGGGCCAGCTGCCCCTGCTCCAAGCCTTGAGCAGCCCTGTTTATTGCCTTAAATTTCTGGATGCAAGCATACTCGGGCATTAGGGGCCTGGCCTCAGGTCCCACGTGGCTGTTGTTCAGCCATGTGCCTGTCAGCACCACGGGGCTGGCTGCTAAGAGTGCTCGGGGGATGGCAGCTAGCCCCACGTTGGAGTAGGTGGCATTAGGGCTACTGCAGGGCATCAGGGCGGCAGCCGGCCTGGCCTGGGGCAGCTCCCCATGTGAGAAGGCTGCCGGTGGCCTGGTGATGCTTTTGGAGACCTCCCTCCAGTGTGTGTGCAGATCCATGCTGGCCGGCCTGGAGGCTGGAGGGGTGGTTTTGGCAAAGGTCACTGGGGTGTGAGCAGTGGGGTGCAGCAGGTCCAGCCCACCACCAGTCCTTCCTCATCCTCATCCCCTCACCTCTGCTGCTACGTGGGCCCAAGGGCAGGTCGTGCAGCCTGGTTTCCGACTTGCTGAGAGAATGGATGTGGGGTCGCTTCAGCAGTGGCTGGGGGCAAGGAAGGCCATTGGTGCCTTGATGGCCCCACCCTGGCCCCAGGGACAGCCAGGCAGCCACCTCTTCCACCTGTGCTTCCATGCCCTGCAGCCCAGCCTGCTGCCTCTGTGCCTGCTTCCTGGGGAGCAAGAGGGTGGTCATGGCAGAAATGGGGTGTAGGTACCTGCACTGGGCCCAGCAGAGAGGATTGCATGAAGAGGAGGCCCCCTGCCCATACCAGGTCCCAGCCCCACAGGAATGGACATACCTGTGGCAGGCCGTGCACAGCGTCCATAGCCCAAGGAGTAGGGCAAGGCTGCCCAGGGCCCAGAGTGCAGAAGTGACCCATGGCACCTGGGGCCCCATCCCTGTGAGCTGCTGCCTAACCTGAGGGAGAAGAAGGGGTGCTGGGAGTGCTAGAGGGACTAGCACCCACGCCTGGGGCCTCGATTTGTGGGGCCGTTCCCTCCCCTTTGGTGTTCTGACTCAGCACACAGGAAACCCCAAGACTCTGAAGCCCCACGCTCTAGAGGCAGCAGGACCTGCTCAGCCCCAGCTCTGTCACCAAGGCCCTCCTGATAGCCGAGTTGGTGTGGGCAAGCTAAGTACCTGCAGGCACGACCAGGAAGAGGGGAATGGGGCAGCTTAGACCTGTCCAAGCCCCATTGAGGCCACTGTGGCCTGGACATGTGGCCAGAAGAGGCCCCAAGGCCCGGATCTTGGTCTGCCCTATGCCCTGCCCTCCCCCAGATACTGCTCTATCCACTGCTGGCCAGGCTGAGGGGTCAGGGAGCTGAGAAGCAGTAGGTGGGGATGCAGCATGCCTCATCCCACCACCCCCAGCTTTTCACCTCCCCTCTCCTCCCAGCACATGGGTACAAAAGTCTGCCTCATGGGGTCCACCCCACAACCAGTAGTCACTGGGTCCAGCAGCAGGTGGCTTCTGGAGGTGGAGTCTGCCACAGCAAGTGTCCCCCCTCATTCTGGGGCAGGTGAGCTAGCCTAGTGCAGCCCAAGCCCCAAAGCCTGGGAGGGCCCCAATCTTCTTCCAAGCCCAGTCCTCAGCTGCCTCTGGGAGGCCACCAGGGAATCCGGGTATCTCATAAGGCTAGAAGCCAGAGCAGAACTTACCGAGGCCACGGCAGGGGCTCCTCCTTGGCCCTGTCTGGGTGGCTGGGCACCCCAAAGCTCAGTGCCTTCCGCAGTCCTCAGCAAGCTCCCCCCACTTCCTGTCTCTGTGCAGCCCTCACCAGTTGCTCCCCATCACCCCAACCTCAACCTCATCCACCTGCCACAGCCCAGCCTGGAATCCTAACACTACAGCGTGTGATGGGAACTGAGGCTGTTCCTAGGGCCCTGCTCATGCCCTCAGAGGCTCAGCCTGCACTGGTGAGGAGACACAGGGGTCTTCCTGGGATCAGGTTAGACCTCGGCTCTGGGGGCTTCCATCCAACCCAAGTCCTCAGCCTTGATCCCAGCCTGAGACAGCCGGTCCCAGAGCCCTCCCACCATTACTGCAGCTCCATGCTCCTCCCTCTACAGGTGCTGACCTCCCACTGAGCCGATGCAGGAGACTACAGTCCCCCATTCCCCCGCCAGCTGAGGCTCCACAGAGAGACGTTGCAGCAAAATCACTTTAATGTCCTCAAGAAAGACTCTGAAACACTGGCAGGAGGGTTTGGTGGCTCACTTGCCCCCAAGAAGCAGCCCTGAAGCCTCATATCCACCCAGCAGTGTCCACATGCCCCAGCCTGGCAGGAAGGCCCCCTGGAGGTCTAAGTGGGAGAAGGTGGCTCCACTTCCTGCACATCCCAGTGATAGTGTCCGTGAAGGCTTGTCCTCCTGAGTGGAGCAAGGCCCCCAGGCTACTTCCCTGGTGCATGCAGGGGCTCTAGAACTCAGTCATCTTCTTGTGAGTGTCCGCCTTCCTCTGCTCCTGCTGCAGCCCTGCCTCCTGGGCCTGGAGTTGCCCCAGCTGCTGCTGGGCCCCTGCCAGCTTCTCCTTCAGCTGGGCAGCTGTCACGCTGTGCCTGGGGGTGGGGTAAGGGTGGTGTTCACTGTGGGATCCTGGGAGCTGTGACCACAGCCACCTGTGCTCAATTGCTTGTTCCTTAGGGTCCTCCTACCACCTCCACAGGGCAAGCTTCCAGGTGTCCCCAGCACAACCCCCTCTCCTACAAGACATCTGAAGGTGTTGGCCACCCTGGGGCCTACCCCCTGTCCTGGTGGGGCCCTCCACCTACCGGCCAGCGTTGCGGGCGAGAGCCTCCTGGATGCCCCGAATGTCCCGCTGGGTCTGATCAATTTTTTCCTGCGTGTGGAAGAGCCGGAGGCTCAGGTCCCGTTTGGTGCTCTTGCCAGCGTGGTACATTTCCTTGTTGCTCCTTTTTACTGGAGCTACCCTTGTCTCCAGGGTCCCCGAAGCCTGGCCTTGCAGCTTCTCGTTCAGGAAGTCGAACACGTCTCGAGGGGGCGGGCGGGCCCCAGGCCGGCCCACGCGCTGCCTGCACTTTGGAGGCCTGGTGTTGCCCACCTTGCAGCGCTTGGTCCTCTTCTGCAGAATCTCTGCACACTGGTCCAGAGACTTCCCCCGAGGCAGCACCACCGTGTGGATGGGTTCTACTCGGCCTTCGAGGTGTCGGCCCAGACCTGGGGGCACACGGGATGCTGTGGCTTCTGGCCTCTGCTGTGGGAGGCAGCCCCCTGCCCTGGCACAGCACACTCACCCTTGCCGAGCTCGTAGCCCATCTTGGCCAGGAGTCTGGAGCCAATGCCCCGGGTGTGAACCTCCCATCCGGCAAAGGCAGAGCTGCAGGGCCCACTGGGGTCGGTGCCAGGTTCCACCACTGCAGGGGGGCAAAAGGGTATGGCTTAGCTTCAGCAGACAGACTGGCCAAGGCTGGCCCAGAAGCTGAGTCTTGAGCCAGGGCCACAGTGCCTCACCCTTGGGCTGCCCAGGTTTGGGGCACACAGCAAAACATGGCAGTCTGCTCTGGCCCTCCCCCCCCCACACACA
Organism: Erinaceus europaeus; assembly: GCF_950295315.1. Taxonomy (NCBI): domain Eukaryota; kingdom Metazoa; phylum Chordata; class Mammalia; order Eulipotyphla; family Erinaceidae; genus Erinaceus; species Erinaceus europaeus. Next base: position 43,008,979 of record NC_080175.1, on the reverse strand, counting down.
CACATAACCAGGGCCTTTGCCTCACTCTTCTCGGTGGTGAGCTCTACCATTCCCAGGGAGAGCAGGCACAATGTCCTTTTCTGGACTCCTTCCTTCTCTTAGCAGAGACACAGGGCTTCCAAAACCACCAATTCAGAGGAGGGAGCATGACTGGACCAACCCTCTGGGAGGACTGGCTCTACTGACTGGCTCCTCATCCCAAAATTCTCTCACCACCCCCTGATATCTGGGCACAGACCCTCTTCCACCTGCCAGAAGTCGTCCCCCTCCATCTGCCAGCCACCCAGGACCAATACTGGAGCCACTGCTTCACCCAGAAGCCCTGCTCCCAGGCCTGCATCACATGGTACTGGGATCACACATGCACGCCCTGAGTACAGCTGGGTCTCTGGACCTGCCACAGGCACTTCCATCACCTTCTCATCTCTCTTCCTCCCAGAGCATCCAGGTGTCCCCCCACGCACAACTGTCCCTCTGCAGTGAACCCCATCCCAAGCACAACCTGCCCCACTGCACTCACATGCTCCCCACCAGCTGGCTAATGGGTCAGAGCCCCAGTAGCCAGGAGCCTTTCAGGGTCCCTGAAGCCTGTGCCATCCCTGGTCCCAACCTTGCTGGCTTCCAGGACTGCACTGTTGCCCTACCTCTAGCATAGCTTGAGTCACTGGTGTCACTGTCGGAGTCAGAGGACACTGTGGGCTCTGTGCGTAGTGGGGGCAGGATGCTGTCCCCTTCCACTACAGCCTCTTTCAGCAGTAGTGAGTCAAACTTGACCGTGTAGTAGCCGTTGTCCACGTCTGAAGCAGGAAAGAGGCCGCAGATTATCAGCACCAGAAGGGGGAAGGAGGCACACAACAGTGGGCAGTGAGGTGGGGCCAAGGTCAAAGCAGTCTTGGTCCTCCTGGGCCTCAGAATGGGGAGCCAATGGCCAAGCACAGCAAGCTAGGGGTTGCCTTGGGGAGCACTAGACAGCTTGGAGGCAGGGTCCCACAGGGAGCCACAGGCAGCCTTACCAGTGATCCGAGCTGGGTACCAGAGGCCATCCTGGTGCTTGGCCAGGCACGCAGAGCCAGCCTCCAGGGAGCTCAGGTCTGGGTCCTGGAAGGGGCGCAGCTCGTCCACAGAGACCACCTGGCCATGGGAGAACCTACAGAGAGGGCCAAGTGGGGCTGAACTCAGACTCAGGTCACAGGTGTTAACACACCCCAGAAGCCAGCCCACCTGCCTCCTGGAGTGTGAGTAATAAAGACACACTCTCAAGGAGACAGGTGGTGGTGTACCTAGTTCAGTGTGTACATATGCCACAATGCACAAGGACCTACAATGTTCAAGTCCCCAGTTCCCACCTGCAGGGGGGAAGCTTCACAAGTGGTGAAGCAGTGCTGCAAGTATCTGTCTTTCTCCCTATCTCCCCACTCCCCTCTTGATTTCTCTGTCTCTACCCAAATTATAAATAAACTTTTAAAATGTCAAAAAAAAATGTGTGTATGTACATACATGCAAGGAAACCCACCACAGACATTCCACACCCACACGTGTTCAAATACACACCAGCAAATACATAAGCACACACAACGTCCCTTTCACAGGAGTGTGGCTCCTCTCAGATACCCCTCCCTGCTCCCCTGCTTTCTGGACCAGACTAAGTGGGGCTGGAAGAGAGCTCTGTGACTGATAACCCACAGCCATTCCACCAAAAAGCAGCAGTTCACTAAAGCAGGTGTTGGAGGCTGATGTGTATGTGCTCACAATGATGAGTTGTCTCCAAACCAACAAAGAGAAGCAGTTATAAGAGTAGCAACTTGACTTTACACTCCAGCCAGTCAGTGAAATGAAAACCAACAGTGAAAGGGCGGGGTTGGGGGGGGGGAGAAGATTGAGCAAAGGAGACAGAAGAGGAAAAGATGAAGGAGCACACCAAGGCTGCACCACCTTCTAGCTTTGCCAAATAAAGACATAAGAAACTAGCCACATATCTTCTACTGCACCTACATGTCAAAGAGGAAACTGATTTAACCCTACAAACAACCGAGACCTGGTGCTGACTCCAGCGCAGAGCCAGTGCAGGCCAGAGCTGTCTTTCTAGGCCGGAATTAGTGTGTGTGTGTGGGGGGGGGGGGGGGCAGGAGCAGCAGGGTTTCTCAGTCACCTACTGTAGCTGAGCACAGATGGCCTCAGACACCACCCGCAGCGCACCAGCCAATTCCTCCCCAAACTTACCATCCTCAGGCAGGCGGGGCGCAGCCGAGGACCAAGGGGCCCCACACAGATTGCCCTGGACACTCAACGGAAGAGCAAACACGTTCAAAAGGAGGCCCAAGTCGAGAGGTAAGGGCTCTGTGTCCACCACCTATGTATGAGACCTTTCTAGGAGAATCCTTGGCAATGTTCAAAGCACAAGTTTTGGACGGTTGGGAAAGTGGCTGGTTCAGCTGTAGAGCCCATGCCTTGCATGCGAGAGGTCATGGGTTTGATCCCCAGCACTACAGGAAAACAACAAAGGCAAAAGGGGTGGAACTCCATGGCTAGTGGAGTACTGCTTTAGTGTTTTTCTCCCTTTTTCTCTCCCCTAAAAAAACTGAACTCAAAATCAAGCCAGAAAGTAGCCAGTGGTAAAAATGTATGTAATAAGGCCCTGGGCACATTCCCCAGTACTGCATTAAAAAAAAAAGGGAGGTGGGTAGGTGGTGGTGTACCAGGCTAAGCACATGCACGTACCACCAGCAAGGACAGGTTTCAAGCCTCTGCTCCCCACCGCAAGGGGGGGGGGGGTCATTTCCTGAATGGTGAAGTAGGTTGCTGTAGGAAGTCAATTTTCTTCCCCCTCATTATCTCCCCACCTCTCGATCTCTCTGTTCTGTCAAAAAGGGGGGAGGGGAAAATGGCCACCGGGAACAGTAGATTTGTGCTGCTGGCACTGAGCCCTAGCAATAACCCTGTCGACAATTAAAAAAAAGGTTTCGGGGGTTGGGCGGTAGTGCAGCGGGTTAAGTGCACATGGCGCGAAGCACAAGGACTGGCATAAGGATCCCAGTTTGAGCCCCCGGCCCCCCACCTGCAGGGGAGTTGCTTCACGGGCGGTGAAGCAGGTCTTCAGGTGTCTTTCTCTCCCCTTCTCTGTCTCCCCATCTCTCTCCATTTCTCTCTGTCCTATCCAACATCATCATCAATGGCAACATTAACAATAATGACAACAACAAGGGCAACCAAATGGGAAAGAAATGGCCTCCAGTAGTAGTGGATCCATGGTGCAGGCACCGAGACCCTGCAATAACCCTGGAGGCAGGAAGAAAGAATGAAAAAGAGAGAGAGAGAGAGAGAGAGAAAGGAAGGAAGGAAGGAAGGAAGGAAGGAAGGAAGGAAGGAAGGAAGAAGGAAGGAATGGGTTTGGTATATTCCTTAACCCAGCAAATGCTTCTTCTCTTTAAAGATTTATTTTATAAAAAATTGAGAGAGGGAGGACTTCACGAGAGACCAGAGTACCACTCTGGCATATGTGGCATGGTGAATGATGATGTTCTGGAGGACTTAGACAGCCAAGTTCCACACTCTATCAGATGAGCTGTTTCTCTGGCCCAGTTTTCTGTGTGGCGCCAGGAATGATTTGGCGCCTCACACATGTGCAATGCGGCTGAGCCATCTCCACAGCTTGATGTTCAGTCCTCTATTTTTTAGAGAGTGAGGTGAGGAGGAGGTAGATGGAGAGAGGAGACACAGCACAGAGCCACCCCATCATCCATGTAGCTCCCCCAATGCTGTCCACTGTCATTACTAACAGGAGCCAGGGCTCAGACCCAGGGCGTCATGATCAGCAGGGAGAGCTAACTCCTAAGTCCCTGCAGGTACCTCTAAAATACTGTTCTAGGGGTGTGGCCAGGGAGGCGGCACAAAGGCAGGAACACTGGCCTTCAAAGCGCAAAGTCCTGAGCTTGGTCCCCAGCATTTCAACCTATAAAAGCTCAGAGATGGAAAAAAAAAAAAAAAAAGAGAGAGAGAGATTCTAAACTATAATAATTACGGAGATAGCATAATGATTATGCAAAAAGACATTTATGCCTATGCTCTGAAGTCATAGGTTTAACCCCAGCACCACAAGCCAGAGCTGAGCAGTATCTGGCTAATATAGATATATAAGTATTTAGCCACAAGGATATTAAATGAATATGAATACTTTCAGAATTTCTAGCCATGGTATCCACAAAACGAGTTTAAAACTAAGAGAACGTGGTCCGGGAGGTGGCGCAGTGATAAAGCTTTGGACTCTCAAGCATGAGGTCCCGAGTTCAATCCCTGGCAGCACATGTGGCAGAGTGATGTCTGGTTCTTTCTCTCTCCTCCTATCTTTCTCATTAATAAATAAATAAAATCTTTAAAAAAACAAAAACTAAGAACAAACCTCTCAGCAGAATGTGAAAGAGCCCCTAGGAGGAGCCTCAGGAGCATGCATGTGTGTGATACACACACACACACACACACACGACACAGGAAAATCTAGAAACAAGTCAGAAAAGATGGACTAGGGATTTCCTACAGAAGAGAGTTTAATTTTATTTCCATACATTAAAAACCAATTTAGGGGGAGTTGGGCAGTAGCACAGTGGGTTAAGTGCATGCGGCACAAAACACAAGGATGGGCATAAGGATCCCAGTTCAAGCCCCCGGCTCCCCACCTGTGGGGGGGTTGCTTCACAAGCGGTGAGCAGGTCTGCAGGTGTCTGTCTCTCCCCCTCTGTCTTCCCCTCCTCTCTCCATTTCTCTCTGTCCTATCTAACAACGATGATGACATCAATAACAACAATAATAATTTCAATAACAACAATAACTATAACAACAATAAAAAAGACAACAAGGTCAACAAAAGGGAAAATAAATAAATAAATATAAAAAAATAAAAAAAAACAATTTAGGGCTGGGGAGACAGTGCAACAGTAGTATACAGGATTTGCATCTGACAGGTTCCAGGTTCAATCAGCATCGAGAGCCACAGTTAAGCAGTGCTCCGGTGAGAGGATAAAAAAGGGGGTAGAGGGGTTGTGTGGTGGCACAACTGGTTAAATGCATGTATTACCAGGCACAAGGACTAGGGTTCAATCCCCTGGTCCCCACCTGCAGGGGGGAAGCTTCATGAGTGGTGAAGCAGGCGTCTATCTACCCTCCCTCTCAATTTCTCTGTTCTATCAGACAAAATAAAGTTGCAGGGTTTTAAGGGGCAGGCCATTCGATACAGTGTGAGGACCTGGGTTTGAACCCCAGTGCCACATATGACCACTACAGCACCAGGGGAGGCTCCTTGCATGGTAAAGTAGTGCTGTGATATCTCTACCCAGCCCGTCTTTTGTCTTTGCTTCTCTACATAGCTGAATTAAAAGTATAAGGGGAAAAGGCTACTGACACTAAAAATTTTATTTTATTTACTTATTTAAATATTTTATTTATTTATTAATGAGAAAGATCAGAGGAGAGAAAGAACCAGACGTCACTCTGGTATATATGCTGCTGGAGATCAAACTCAGGACCTCATGCTTGAGAGTCCAATGCCCTATCCACAGCACCACCTCCCGGACCACTGAAAATTTTATTAATAAATCAATTTGATCACATACTTTATAACATTCACAGAAATATATTCCAGAATACATAAACATTTGAACTTGAAAATAAATATTTAGAACTAAAAAGAACATTCTGTGTTCCATCTATGGTCCAGAAACAGAAGCTGAATTCTCCCTATAGAAAACAAAAACTAAAAAATGGGCAAAATTGTCAAAATTCTCAGTGCTTGCCCCGGGTCTGTGACATTTCTAAACTAGTTCTGTTCTCTGTTGTGGCTTAATATCTCATAAATCTTCTCTCCAACTGTCTTAGCCAAAGAAAAACACTAAATACATTGTAAAATCTGAGCAGAGATGTCAGCAGCTACACACTAAGGGTAGGAGCAGGTAAGCTTTGCCATTTAGGTCCAGAAAACACACTAAGATAAAGCCAGGACTGGGAGGTGCCCACCTTGGAGGGCACACATACTCTTTCCTAGGCACAGGCTTGAGCACCATGCCTGGCACCACCAGGAGCCCCTGAGTGGGCTGCTGGGTCCCTTTTTCTCATACATGAAAACTCTGCTCTCTAGCCCTGAGCTATCTCCACCCCTGTTCCCTCCTTTTCTGTTTCTTTCTCTAAAATTTAAATTAAATTAATTTCTTGTGAAATTTAAAGGGGAATATTTTTCTAGCATGGTCCTAAGTGTGGGTCTTGTGGGCATGGGGTCCTGTGTTCAATTCCTGGTATTGCCTGTGTCAGAGTGGTGGTCTGGCTCTCCTCTCCTCTCTCAAATAAGTAAGTAAATAAGGCAGGGGAGACAGCATAGTGGTTATGCAAAGAGACTCTCATGCTTATGGCCAAAGTCCTGAAAGCACTGGAATTGCATATGCTGGTGACCCTGGGTGGGCAAAATAAACACATGAAATAAAACAAAATAAGAGAATTATTAGATGTTTTATTAAAGGTATTAAATGTTCGTTCTTGTTGTCTCTCATCAATAACTTAAAAAATTATACTTCTATTTATTTATTATTGGATAGAGACAAAAGTTGAAAGGGGAGGAGATAGAGAGGGAGAGAGACAGAAAGACACCCACAGCCCTGCTTTACCACTTATGAAGCGTTCCCCTGTAGGTGGGGACCAGGGGCTTGAACCTAGGTCTTTATGCACTGTAGTATGTCCTCTTAGCCAGGTGCGCCACCACCTGCCCCCTAGTAACTCTTTAGAGTTGGCAAGATAACTCACCTAGATAGCACATCTGACCCCAGAGCCTCAGGTATAAGTGTCTTTTTAAAAAAATATTTATTTATTTATTCCCTTTTGTTGCCCTTGTTTTATTGTTGTTGTTATTGATGTCGTTGTTGTTGGATAGGACAGAGAGAAATGGAGAGAGGAAGGGAAGATAGAGAGTGGGGAGAGATACATAGACACCTGCAGACCTGTTTCACCACTTGTGAAGCGACTCACCTGCAGGTGGGGAGCCGAGGGCTCCAACCTGGATCCTTATACCAGTCCTTCCGCTTTGTGCCATGTGCGTTTATCCCACTGCGCTACTGCCCAACTCCCTATAAGTGTCTTTTTGCAAACCATTATGCTGTCTCCCCAACCCTCTTTCCATCTCCCTCTCTCTCCTCCCCCTCTCAATTTCCCTCTGCCCAATCAAATCAAATCAAATCAATATTTTTTAAAGTAAGTATTTAGGGCAGGGGTAGATAACATAATGATTATGCAAAAAGACTTTCATTCCTGAGGCTCCAAAGTCCCAGGTTCAATCCCCCACACCACCATAAACCAGAACTGAACAGTGCTCTGGTAAAAAAATAAATAATAAGGAGTCAGGTGGTAGCGCAGTGGGTTAAGCGCACATGGTGCAAAGCGCAAGGAACCCGGTTCGAACTCTGGCTCCCCACCTGCAGGGGAGTCGCTTCAAAGGTGGTGAATCAGGGCTGCAGGTATCTATGTTTCTCTCCCTCTCTCTGTCTTCCCCTCCTCTCTCCACTTCTCTCTGTCCTATCCAACAACAACGACATCAATAACAACAACAATAATAACTACAACAATAAAAACAAGGGAATAAATATTTAAGATAATAATAATAATAAATATATATGTATATATTTTAAAAAAGAGGTCTTAGGTCTAGGTCTTAGATTAAAGAATTTCATTCATGAGGCACTTAGGTCCCAGGTTCAATCCCCAGCACCACCATAACCTAGAGTTGAACAGTGCTCTGGTATTTCTCTTTGTATCCTTCTCTATGAATCTCTCTCACATTAATTTAAAAAGTAAACTCATACATACCTAACACCAGAATCCAAAGAAAAAAATCAAGGGATGAGAAAGACACTTATACAATCATATATATACATATGATTTATATTTCAATTATTAATTAGGAAGTGAGAGAGAAAATGAACCAGACATCACTCTGGAACATGTGTTGCCAAGGACTGAACTCTGGACCCTGCTTGAGAGTCTAATGCTTCATCTGCTGTGCCATGACACTTAACAATCTTAAGCAGAGACTCAGTGCTAGATTACAATAATGGACATGAAATTCAGGCAAAAGATCATAAAGAAAGACCCCCACCTACTGGGGGGAGATGTTTCATGACTGGTGAAGCAGTTCTGCAGGTCTGTCTGTCTCCACTCCCCCACTCCCCAATTTCTCTCTGACCTATCAAATAAAATAGAAAAGAAAGCTAGTACTTGAACAACACAACATACCAACAAGGCCTACAGACAGTTACATAACAGCTCCCCAATTAACAGCAGCAGAATACACTTCCCGCTCAAGTGCACATGAAGTATTTCCCCAGGATAGATACCATATGCTGGATCACATGACATGTCTCAATAAATTTTAAAAGCTGAGATCATACAGAGCACCATTGGCAAGCATAACCAGAAGAAAATAAGAAGTCAGTAATAGAAGAGACTCTGGAAATTAAAGCAGTGCATGCTTAGTCAATGATTTAGTGAGAAAGGGAATTAGAAAATATTTTTGAGTGACTGAGGTGGGGGAGGCCCAATGGATAAAGCACAGGACTTGCAGGTGTGAGGCTCTGGGTTTTTTCCAGGGAATATGCCATATGCCAGAGTGCATATGCCAGAGTGTTGCTCTGGTCCTCTTTCTCCTTTCCAAATCTGTTTTTTTGTTTGTTTTAAAGGAAAGAAAGACAGTTAAGTGACCTGGGAGGTAGTGCAGTGGATTAAGCTTTGGGCCCTTAGCAAAAGGTCCCAAGTTTGACCTCTAGCATTACAAATGTCAGAGTGGTACTCTGGTTCTCTCTTTCTCCTTCATGTGTGGGCGCCCGCGCACACACAATTATAAAAGAGAAAATGCTGGGTGCGGGTATAGCATAATGGTTATGCAAAGAGACTTTCATGCCTGAGGCACTCGAGTCCCAGGTTCAATTCCCCACACTGCTATAAGCCAGAGCTGAGCTGTGCGCTGGTTAAAAAACAATAAATAAAATAAAGTAAACTAAAATAAAATAAAATAACAAAGGAGGAAATGCTCAAATTTCTAAGATCAGGAAGGAAAGTTGAAACATTACTATTGACAGGAAAAAAAATTGCAAGAGCACAGTTACACGTCTATGCCAAAAGGGCAAATTGGAAAATTCCCCAAAACACTAAAATTAACAAAACTGACTGAAGGAGAAACAAAACAAAACAACAACAAAAAGTCAGAATTGGATCCATTTCTACTCACCAGGTAGAGTGCATGCCTTACTGTGCATGAGTCCATGGCACCGTATGGGAGCACCACAGAAGGCGCCAAGGGAGCTCTGTGGATGGTGCAGTAGTGTGGTGGTGTCTTTCCTCTCTTTCTTAAAAAATAGAAAGTTGGGGGTAGGGCGGTGGCGCAACGCAGTGGGTTAAGCGCATGTGGCGCAAAGCGCAAGGACCAGTGTAAGGATCCCGGTTTGAGCCCCCGGCTCCCCACCTGCAGGGAAGTCGCTTCACAGGCAGTGAAGCAGGTCTGCAGGTGTCTGTCTTTCTCTCCCCCTCTCTGTCTTCCCCTCCTCTCTCCATTTCTCTCTGTCCTATCCAACAACGAACAACATCAACAATGGCAATAATAATAACCACAACGAGGCTACAACAACAAGGGCAACAAAAGGGGGAAAAATGGCCTCCAGGAGCGGTGGAGTCATGGTACAGGCACCCAGCCCAGCAATAACCCTGAAGGAAAAAAAAAAAAAAGAAAGTTGTGCCAGAGACTACTTAGTAGTATGCACATATATGAGGGTCTGGGTTTACTTCCTATTTCCTCATGAAAAAAATAATAAGCTAAAGAAAGAAAGAGGCTGAGGAGACAGCAAATGGTTCTGCAAGACTCTCATGCCTGAGGTTCTGAGGTTCCAGGTTCAATCCCTAGCACCACTAGAAGCCAGAGTTGAGCAGTGCTCTGGTCTCTCTCCCTCCATCCCTTGGTATCTTTCTCTCATTAAAATAAAACATTAAAAATGAATAAAAAAAAGTGAACAGAATCATAATGTAAATAGAAATTGAGTCACTAAGCAGTCTCCAACAACTACAAAAGAAGTCAAGGATTGGGAAGTCGGGTGGTAGTGCAGGGGTTAAGCGCACGTGGCACGAAGTGCAAGGACCCTGGTTCAAGCCCCTGGCTCCCCACCTCAGGGCGGTGAAGCAGATCTGCAGGTGTCTATCCTTCTTTCCCCCTCTGTCTTACCCTCCTCTCTCCATTTTTCTCTGTCCTATGTAAAAATGACATCAATAACAACAACAACAACAAAACCAAGGGCAACAAAAGGGAAAATAAATAAATATTTTAAAAAGTCCAGAATTGGACTTCTATAATTATAATTAATATTAATTATATTAATTATAATTATATATAATTATATAATTAAAATTAATTATAATTCTAGTGAATTCTTATAAAAGAATTATCTCCAAACTATTGCCCCCAAAACTGGAAAATTGGGACAGGAAAGAGCTCACCCAGTAGGGGGCACACTCTGTCATGCCTGGAGGTCTGGGCACCACAGGGCAGCACGGTACCAGTGGAAGCTTTGTAAACAGTGGAATGTGGTGGTGTTGTTCCTCCTCTTCTCCCTCTCTCTCTCCAACTCTATTTGAATAAAAGGAAGAAAAAAGTCCATTGGGAGGGGTACAATAACAGGTTCTGGTGTCTCTCTGTACTGTTCTCTGTATCTCTCTCATTAAAATAAATTAAATTCACTGCACTATCTCCCAGGCTGCTTAAATACTTTTTGAAAACTAGGCTGTCACCTTTTCAGGATGAACAAGTTTTTTTTTTGTTTGTTTGTTTTTTACCAGAGCACTGCTCAACTCTGGCTTATGGTGTTGTGGGGGATTCAACCTGGGATTTTGGAGCCTGAGGCATGAAAGTCTGTTTGCACAGCCATTATGCTATCGACCCTTGCCCAAAGGATGAACAAGAACCAATTCATAATTTTGGAAACTAAGTCAATGAAGCAGAAAAAATCGTTCTATTTGCTTTTCTTACATGAACTGTGCCCTGGTAGCTAAAGCATATATGAGAAAAGGCAACTCCTTGTAACATTCCACCTAGTGAGAGACAACAAACTGAAAGAATGAGAAAAGCTTCCTTGTTACCCCCGCTGTTCAGTGGAGCTGGGGGGGGTGGTCACCAGGGGCTGCCAACTTCACAAAAGAAACACAGCCCATCAGAAAACTCCTGGTAAAGAAACAGCACAGAGAGTCTTCCCAAAAGGGGTGACCTGAGGGTGATCACGTCCCTGGGTACTGCTGCCACTTGAGGCAATTCAGAGTCCCTGTCCTTCAACTGAGTAGAGCTAGAGACAGGAAGGCCTGGAAGGTGCACACAGCCAGATTCAGACATATCAACTACACCATCTCACCACAGATACGCTTGAGTCAAAGGGGGGAAAAATGCAAGGAAGTGATTACCAGAAGTGTGGGGACAGTGGTTATCTGGAAGGAAGGAAAAGGCTGTGCTTGGGTTAAGGTACAAGGAGGGGCATTTAGGGTGGTTGGCAAAAGTGTACACCCCCCTGTTATTTATGAATTAAGGATCACTCTCACACATATGGGGGTTGAGCTGCAAACCTCATGCTTGAGGGTCCAATATTTAACCCACTGTGCCACCTCCTTGGCTGTTAAGAGTTTGTGTTTTTCTTTAGCAATCTTTATTTATTTATTGGATAGAGACAGCCAGAAACTGAGAGGGAAGGGGGTGGTAGAAAGGGAGAGAGACAGAGAGACACCTGCAGCACTGCCTCACCACTCTCTGAGTTCTCCCCCTGCAGGTGGAATCTGGGGGCTTGAACCTGGGTCCTTGTACATTGTAGCATGTGAGCTCACCCAGGTGTGCTACCAACCAGCCCCCAAGTAGTTTTTATTTATTTATTTATTATTTATTTATCTATTCCCTTTTATTGTCCTTGTTTTATTGTTGTAGTTATTGTTGTTGTTGTTGATGTCGTTGTTGGACAGGACTGAGAGAAATGGAGAGAGGAGAGAAAAGGAGAGAAGGGGAGAGAAAGACAGACACCTGCAGACCTGCTTCACCATCTGTGAAGGGACTCCCCTGCAGGTGGGGAGTCGGTGGCTCGAACTGGGTGTCCTTACGCTGGTCCTTGCACTTTGCGCCATGTGCGCTTAACCCACTGCGCTACCATCCTACTCCCAGTTTTTTTTTTTAAGATCTAATATATCTGTCTAGATAGATAAATAGATGGATAATGAAAGAGACCACAGTACTATAACTTAATTCAATGTACTGGGGGCTGGGCTCAAAGCTGGGCTGCTCTCACAGCAAATCAATCATCTAAGTGAGCTATTAGGGTGAGGGGTGTGGGCAGAAAAAGAACCAGAGCATCACTGACATATGGAATGCAGGTGGTTGAACTAAGGACTTCACACTTGAGAGTCCAAGGTATCAACTACTATGCCACCTTCTGACCCGAATACTGCAGTTTGAGCGGTGATTACTAGGATGTTATAGCAACTCACTATATTATGTATTTACTTCCCACATATGATTTTAACAAGATAAAAATAAGTTATTATGTGCTTACAATACATCAAGTACTACTCTAAATCCTTTGCACATATTAATACCCTCCATTCTCCCAACAACTATAAAAGATTCCATCTACATTTTAGTAGAAAAACTTAAAAATAGAGAGATGGGGCCAGTGGTGGCATTTCTGGTAGCACGCAGGCATTGCCATGCTCAAGGACCCAAGTTCAACCCTCCCGCCCCCACCTAGAGGGGGAAGCTTCATTGTGGAGAAGCAGTGCTGTAGGTGTCTGTCTCTTTCCCATTCTATCTCCCCCAACCCTCAACTTATCTGTTTCTATCCAATAATAAAGGATCTTAAATGTTTTTCTTTAAAAAAAAATTGAAAGCCAGAAAGCGAACATTTCATGAAAGCACAAACACATACACACAATACTTATATAGATTCCATAGATTAGTTCTGTAAAGAACAAGAAAGTAGGGAGTCTGGCGGTAGGGCAGCGCGTTAAGCGCACGTGGCACGAAGCACACGAAGCACAAGAACCGGGTAAGGATCCCAGTTCGAGCCCCCGGCTCCCCACCTGCAGGGGAGTCACTTCACAGGTGGTGAAGCAGGTCTGCAGGTGCCTCTCTTTCTCTCCTCCTCTGTCTTCCCCTCCTCTCTCCATTTCTCTCTGTCTTATCCAACAACGACATCAACAACAATAGCTACAACAACAATAAAAAAAACAAGGGCAACAAAAAGGAAATAAATAAATAAATATTAAAAAAAAAAAGAACTCCATGTCACTGTCCATGGTTTCTTGTATGTCTGAAAACCTCCACAATAAAGGCACTGGAAAATCAAACTGCCGGTGGGTGAGCCTGTACTTCTGGATCTACGTGAAGAACAGCGTAGAAAGTGAGTGGTCCTGAAGGTGGTGCAGTGGCTAAAGCATTGAACTCTTCAAGCACGGGTCCTGAGTTCAATCCCCGGCTGCACCTGTACCAGAGTGATGTCTGGCTCTTTCTCACTCTCCTCCTACCTTCCTAAAAAATAAGTAAAAAACGAAGAAGAAAGAAGCAGAAGTACAACAACGTAGTGACGAACCCGCGTGGCCCGCAGTGCTGTCCGTCAGCCCTCTGCACCCATCCCACACCCGCCCGTAAACCCCGGTTCTTCCAGGCCGGGCCCAGGGCTTTACCTGCAGTTCTCCTTGAAGCGACACTTGCCCTCCAGGAAGAACGGGCAGGGCTTCAGGGACTTGTGGGTGGGGTACAGGTAGAGCACCCGGACTCCCGCCGAGCCATCCTCCGCCTCCTCGGTGCCCACGATCATGGCGTTGTGGTACTCCAGGGTGCCCCAGGAGCTGTAGTAGGGCGCGTTCACTTTCTGCCCGCTCAGCTCGTCCGCGTCCTCCTCGTCCTCCCCCTCTTCCTCTGCCGGCGCGGGGTCACGGGGCTGCGGTCCGGCCTCTGGCTCAGGAGCCGGCTCTGCGCCGTCCCCGGGGGCGGCATCCGCAGGGGCCTTCGGGGACTCCAGGTCTCTGGCCCCGTCGAGCGCGGCCAGCAGCTTGCTCTTCTGGACTGACACCAGGCTGGCCTCCGTGAGCTCGATCAACTCCTTCAGGTCCCCCTGCAGCTGGCGCAGGTCGGCCAGCTCGGCGGGGTCCAGGCCGGTGCCCAGGGCCAGCTCCACCTGCCGCAGCTGCGCGCCATAGGTGAGGAGGGCGGCCTGCAGGCTCTCCTCGTCCATCCTGGGCGCGGCCGAGCTTCCGTACGGCGCCAGGTGAGCCCGCCCCGGCCTGGCAGCGCCCCCCGACACCGGGCACCGGGGACAGGAGCCACCGGGCTAGGCCGCCGCCCCGCCCCCGGTCCCGCCCCCGTCCGCCAGTTCTGGCCGGGCCCCTGGAAACCCGACTCAGCAGAGCCCCAGGGTTCGCATTGACAACCCGACCGCGGCTCCCTGAACCCTGAAGCCACCGGCGTGCGGAGCCGCCAGCCTCACAAACTAGAGCGACCCGGCGTCTCTTTCCGCCCTGGAAGCCGACAGGCACTTCCGCCCTGCTCCAGGGCCGCCGGAAGTACCCTCTGGCGCAGGCGCCGCCGGGAAGCCTCTGCACAGCTGTCGGGACTGCTGCCCAGCGTCCCGTCAGGCGCTGCGCGGGGTCAGCGCGGGGTCAGCGGGGTCAGGCACACTGAAGCCGGGGGCCTCCGAGGTCGGGAGGCGCAGGTACGGTTGCTGCCGGGGGCTCGCCGGGACCTGTGCTGGGTTGCTAGGTGCTCAGGAACCCGCGGCAGGGTGATCCCGCGGTTGGGTTACAGCTGCTTTGGCCTCCTGTGCCGAAGGCCCGGTTTTGTATGTTGGGGGGTGTTGCAGGCCTCAGGGCCTTCCGCACCCGTTTCTACACGTGGGGTGTCTGGGGGACCTCTCTGGGTGGTGCAGAGCCAGCTGGTGGGAATGAGGCCGGGAAGGAGCTTGCCTTCCCGATGCAGGAGGCAGGAGCAGTCGCGACACCCGACTTGGACCCGGGGAGGTTGAGCTTACGCCCTGAGCCTAATGACTTTGAGATGAGGGTCAATTGGGGAAGGCAGCAAAAGGCGAGGAAAGGAAGGAAGCAGGAGGAGCCCCAGCCTTTGATCCTGGCTGGAAACTGGGGTGAAGGCTGTGGCGTCACACGGGCAGACCCAGGACACCCCGAGGCTGTAATGTTGGAAGCTTTGTTTATTTATTCTGGGCAGACCCAGCCAGACTCGCGTCCAGAGGAGACTGAACCCTGAGCTCAGTGGCGCTGGCCTTCCCATAGTCACTCAGAGCAGCAAACTTTAACTTAGCAGGCTACTCTTTTTTCTTTTCTTTTCTTTTTCTTTTTTTCTTTTTTTGCCTCCAGGTTTACCGCTGGCACTATGAATCCGGTGCTCTTGGCGGATAAGACAGAAATTGATAGAGGAGGGGCATATAGGGAGAGAGAAGGATAGAAATCTGCAGACCTGCTTCATCGCTCCTGAAGCGGACCCCTTGCAAGTAGGGGATGCAGAGGGGGCTTGAACCCGGATTATTGCGCAGGGCCTAGCGCTTAGGACTAAGTGCGTTTAACTCATTGTCCCAGAGCTCAGCCGATTACTTTTTCTCTTTTCTTTTCTTTTCTTTCTTTCTCTCGATTACTTTTGCTTTTCTCTTCTTTTCTTTTCTTTCTTCCTTCCTTTCTTTCTTTACCAGAGCACTGCTCGGCTCTGGTTTATGGTGGAGCAGGGGGGATTGAACCTGGGACTTTGGAGCCTCAGGCATGGGAGTCTGTTTGCATAACCATTATGCTATCTACCCATGCCCCATTACTTTTTCTTTTGCATATACAGAGTCTAACTTGTTTAGGTTCTCAGTAGACTCTTGGGCAGAAAGAGATTATTATTTTTTTTCCCCTTTAATAAAGGGTGGATAAGAGGGTACAGTTCCATACAGTTCCCACCACCAGAGTTTCGTATCCCATCCCCTCCATTGGAAGGTTTCCTACTCTTTATTTCTCTGGGAGTATGGACCCAGGATCATTATGGGGTGCAGAAGGTGGGAGGTCTGTCTTCTGTAATTGCTTCTCTGCTGGACATGGCCATTGGCAAAGGAGCGGATTCTAAGGCCCCCAACCAAGGCCACTCTGATGATGGCAGAAGAAAGCCTTGCTTATGCTGAGAGCAGCGGAAGATGGCTGCCAACTGTATTTTTCTTTAAGAAGTGAATCCTTGCTTTTCTCTTTAAAAGATAAACCTTGCTTGCCTAACAGGGGCACCCTATGACCAATCTCTCAGCTCCAGAGCAGGATGTACACACTGCTGTCTGGCCTGTACAAATACATGTTTCAGAAGGACGAGTATTGCATCCTCATCTTGGGCCTGGACAATGCTGGGAAGACAGTAAGTGCTTCCCCAGTTCCTCTCCACTTGCTCAGTTCTTAAGTCCTAAACCTGGCACCGGTTTAAGTCTTAATTTCTTTTTTTTTTTTAATTATTTATTTTTCCTTTTGTTGCCCTTTTTTTTAATTGTTGTAGTTATTGTTTTTGATGTTGTCATCATTGTTGGATAGGACAGAGAGAAATGGAGAGAGGAGGGAGAGAGAAAGAGAGACACCTGCAGATCTGCTTCACCGCTTGTGAAGTGACTCCCCTGCATGTGCACTTAACCCACTGAGCTACCACCTGACCCCCTACATCTTAATTTCTAACCTTTTTTACTGGCAAGCGCCATTTGGATATTTACAAGACCATTCTCGGATCACACACAGTTACTAACTTAAACATTAGCATGAGTTCGCTTGTTTGTGCAATACAGATTATTGATAAGCAAAAACTTGCCTAAATAAATAAATAAGCCAGATGGTTTCTGAGACTTTGAGAGACCTCTGGAGGTTATCTGTGAGGGTGTACAGTGAACATTGGTGGTGGGTGCAGTGTGGAACTATACCCCATAGTGTTTTTTTTTAACATTTTTATTATATTTATTTATTTTCCCTTTTGTTGCCCTTGTTGTTTTATTGTTGTAGTTATTATTGTTTTTTAAAATATTTTATTTATTCAAGAGAAAGATAGGAGGAGAGAAAAAGAACCAGATATCCTCTGGTACATGTGCTGCTGGGGATTGAACTCAGGACCTCATGCTTGAGAATCCAATGCGCCACCTCCCGGACCACTATTATTGTTGTTGTGATTGATGTTGTTGTTGTTGGATAGGACAGAGGGAAATGGAGAGAGGAGGGGAAGACAGAGATGGGGAGAGAAAGACAGACACCTGCAGACCTGCTTCACTGCCTGCTTCACTGCCTGCTTCACTGCCTCTGCAGGTGGGGAGGTGGGAACTCGAAGCTGTTGGGAGTCTGGTGGTAGGTAGTGCAGCGGGGTTAAGCGCATGTGGCGCAAAGCGAAAGGACCGGTGGAAAGAATCCAGTTTGAGCCCCTGGCTCCCTACCTGCAGGGGAGTCACTTCACAAGCAGTGAAGCAGGTCTGCAGGTGTCTCTCTTTCTCTCCCCCTCTGTCTTCCCCTCCTCTCTCCATTTCTCTCTGTCCTATACAACAACGATGACATCAATCACAGCAACAATAATAAATACAACAATAAAACAACAAGGGCAACAAAAGAGAATAAATAAAGTAAAGCTGTTCTGGGGGTGGGATGGGGGGGTTTGTAAATAGGGTTTGTAAAATAGATTTGTTCTCGCCCCATGAGCTATGTGTCTCCTTCTCTCCTCAGACCTTCTTGGAGCAGTCCAAAACCCGCTTTAACAAGAACTACAAAGGAATGAGTCTCTCCAAAATCACCACCACCGTGGGTCTTAACAGTAAGGGGGTCTACTGTGGCTGGGTGCGTGGGGTCGGGGTACAGATGCCTGAGGTTTCTGCTCCAGCTCTGATGAGCCCTGAGATCAAGGGGAGCTGGACACTGCTGTTGGGGTCACAGCCTCCCCGCATTCTTCTCTCCCCAGTCGGCACTGTGGATGTGGGGAAGGCACGGCTCATGTTCTGGGACTTAGGGGGCCAGGAGGAGCTGCAGTCTCTGTGGGACAAGGTAAGAGGGACCCCACCAATGCTCTTTCCTCTGCTCAGCGTGTACTTGCTCCTGCTGTGCTCCTTTGTTCTTCAGCTGCTTTGTTCTTCACACACACACACACACACACACACACACACACACACACACTCTGTCCCAGGTTCCAGCATGAGGACACACTGAGTTCCTCACGTTGCACATCACCACAGGACAGAGGCTGATGGAACTGTGCGGGAGAGGAGGCTCAGAGTCACTGTGATTTCACCAGGAACCAAGCATCCCCTGTAGTGAGCTCTCCACCAGGGAAGCCACAGCACCACCTTCTCTCCTTATGGACACTGGACAGTTCTGTGGCCCTGGTGCAGTGTACCCTCCCCCCCCCAACGCTTCATCTCCCCCTGTACCAGATAAGTGGGGAGTGAGAGGATCCTCTCCTTAGGCAGCGCTTTCTGGTGGCCTACTGTGGCAACTTTGTGTGAATAGCATGGGGGCACAGACTTCTCCTTGTCACTTGTTGGCACCCTGTTTGTTTAGAACTGATTTCTGTTATGACTCCAGATCAGGAATTTGTCACCTTTCCCTATCCCCCTTCCACACACCCCAAAGTGTTCCTCCTGCCTTGATTTCCAGCCCAGAGGGCAGCTTTTATTCTATTATAGGTCACAGCAGTAGAATGGACAGCAGAGCATCCTGGGGGTCAACCCTGGTACTCAAATGCCCTGTCCTGTAGGGGACTGGCACCACACCCTTGTGTGATCAGCACCAGGCTAGCTGGGCACTTTAATGGCTGGCAGACACTGCCTGCTTCCTGTGCCCCGTGTCCAGTGCTTGCATCAACATGTCTCTGATGCCAGCAATGGACCACACATGTCTGCCCACATGGGGTAGAAGAGAAATTAAGATGGAAGAAAGGGAAAAAGAGACAGCCTAGCACTGCTTAACTACTTGTGAAGCTTCTCCCCATGCAAATGGGAACCAGGGGCTTGAACCTAGGTCCCTTGCACATGGTAACATGTGCACTCAATCAGGTGTGCCACCACTTTCTCCTCTGCCTGTCATCATCCCCAGCCACAGTGGCACCACCTGCCATCAGGTGAGCAACCTGTCTTCCTGCTGCCCCTGCAGGGCCATCACCCATGTCCTCAGGGTTTGACGGTAGCTCTGACCTCTGTGGTCTTGGTGCCTGATCTCTGTGGCCAAAACCCATTAGCACAGCTGGTGTGGGTGGGGGTAGGGGACCTGCTGCCCTCAGGAGCCCCAAAGGCTGCACGGTGACTCTCTTGCTCTGTGCCCAGTGTCCCCATCCTATAGGCTCACACACCTCAGCAATACCTGCTGACATTGGGACTCAGACTCTCAGACTGCTGGCCTAGAGCTCCTGTGCCTCCCCCCCCCCCCCCCCCAGCACACAAGCTTATGTTGTGGGTAGGGCTCCCCTAGCTGCCAGGCCTTTGATTTCTGGGGTTTCCCCCTCTGGAGTGTGTCCCCGGCACCTTGAGCCTACGAACCACAGCCTCGCCTGCCTGGTCAGCAGCCTGCTGGTCAGCGTCAGACCCTTTGAGCCACATGGCTGTGCCAAGATTCTGGGTTCTTGTGATGGGAGCAGAGCTAGCAGGACCCCTGGACAAACCCTTCCTGTTCCCATCTGCTTGGGGTAGGCACTCAAATCTACAGTTCCATCCCCTGTCCCCACACCATGACTGTCTTGCTCCAAAGGTTCTAAGTTCCTCAGCCACCATACCTCCCCTTGGACTCAGGTTAAGTTTGGGGCCCTGTGATACTGTGACTTGGGCCAGCATAGAGCTGGCCCCACCCATCCTGCAGCCCCTACAGAGGGCCATTAGGGTGCTGGCTTGGTCCTGGACACTGCCGTCATGTGCATCAGACAGAGCTGCCTGAACGAGGCATTGGCCTCAACCCTTGGTATTGACACACCCACTATGCTTGCCGTCCATGGTACCCAAGCTCTGTCTTTCACTCCTGCCATAAAGCTAGCAATCTTGAGGCACAGCACCTGGGAAAGGGCTGGGCAGTAGTCACCCCTAAAAGGGCCTGGGGTTACATTTCCACCCCCTCCCCACGTCCATACACCAAAGTCTGGTGCCGCACCTGGGCAGGTTCCCTGTGCTCAGTTGGCCCTCTCTGCCCCCCCCCCCCAGTACTATGCAGAGTGTCACGGTGTCATCTATGTCATCGACTCCACAGATGAGGAGAGACTGTCGGAATCCAAGAGAGCATTTGGTGGGTTCAGGCTGGCTGGGCCCGGGGGGGGAGGGGAGAGGTTTGGCTGGTCGGGTTGTCCCATGCACCCTGGCCCCATGCCAGCAGGAGGTGCTCAGGTGCCTCCTCTGCCCTCCCTAGAGAAGATGGTCACAAGTGAGGCTCTGGACGGCGTCCCCATCCTGGTGCTGGCCAACAAGCAGGATGTGCAGGTGAACCCTACACTGCCCCCCATCCCCAATGTGACTCTACCTCCTCACTGCCAGGATGGGGCTGCCTGTTCCAGGGGAGGCCATCACTTTAGCAGCAAACCCCAAACCCTATCTTGTTCTCATGCAGCTCCCAGGCCTGCAGTTGGTCCACACACACATATAGGGTGGCCTTCTCTCCACTGGAGGGCAGCTGTATCCTGGTCTTCCCTCAGGCTCTGTCTTCCTTTGTTGGGTGGGGAACCCCAGCTCATCCACACTTGGGGCAGCGGCATGACTCACCCAGGACCTGGGGCAGCAGGAGGTTCCAGACATGGCAGTCTGCTTTGTCTGCCTGGTGACCCTTCATGACACCACTTTGTACGGCAGTGATCTCTGGGCATTCTGAGGGCAGGGCACATCTTTCTCTCTGGCCTGTCCACCTGTCCCTCTTTGGAGATAAGCCCACTGCTTTGCACTCCTTGAGTAGCTGTCAAGCTCAGGTGCTGCCCCATGGAGGGGTCCTGCCTCATTGCTTGCCTCCCCACAGACGTGCCTCTCTATCCCTGACATCAAGACTGCCTTCAGTGACTGCACCTCTAAGATCGGTCGGCGGGACTGCCTCACCCAGGCCTGCTCAGCCCTCACGGGGTGAGTGAGTGTGGGCTGGGGTGTGCGACCCCTGCCCCCCACACACACACACCCTGCCCTCAATGCATGCTGTCTCCACAGCCAGGGGGTGCGTGAAGGCATCGAGTGGATGGTGAAGTGTGTCGTACGGAACGTGCACCGGCCACCTCGGCAGAGGGACATCACGTAGGCCAGCTGCACCCAGAACTGCAGGAGCTTCCAGCCTGCCCTGCACCCCAGCCTGGGGGTGGGTGGGATGCACTTTCCCTACTGGGTTTTTCATTTGCTTTAATTTTTCTCTTAAGACAAAACTTTTCTGTGTTTGGTAGTGTGTAGCTATCCAGGAGCTTCTGTGAAGGGTGTGGGGGCAGCAGGGCCTGGTGTCCTATTTAGCAGGCCTGCCTGCTAAAGGTGAGGTCCTGAGCAGAGTCCGATGGGGCCCTCTTTGAAGTGGGGCTTTCCAGAGCTGCAGCCCCCCCCCCCCCAGACTCCATATACCATCTAAGGCTGAGGCAGGGCCTGAGGCTGGTCTCCCCTTGAGGAGGCCTGACCTTTGTCCTGAAGGCCAGGTCCAGTTCCCAGTTCTGATGCAGCCTTGGCTTGGGGCAAGGGACATCTGTTTAATCTCGCAGCTCCTGGTGGTGGCCTGGGCTGGGCATGCTGGAAGGTGCCGGTAGGGCCCTAGTTGGAGGTGTGCTGGGGGCCCTCCTAGGCGCTGTTCTCAGCATCCTCCCAAAGCCTTGAGAGTTACAGCACTGATGTTTTCTGGACAGTTATGGCCAGCAGTGGTATGACTGAAAAATAAAGATCCCAGAGTGCCTCCCTCCCACCCAACATCCACCTGCCCATCTGGCCAGTGGTGTCCTCCTGCTGCCTGGCCTCCCTTTCTGTCCCCCAGGGCGGGTGTGTTGGGTGTTGTGTCAGGTCCCTGTGGGATCTGTGAGGAGTTGCTCCCAGATCCCACAAAAAAAGTGGATAAGTCAGGCCTGGGAGTGGATGGGGAGCCAGCTGCAGGTGAGGTGAATCAGTCTGAGTGCCCACCCCCTCCCTTGGGATGCTAGTTGGGGGTCAAGCAGGGGACAGCTGGGCCTGGAGAAGGGGGCAGGGCCTGGTCTGGACTGTGGCTCTGGAGCCTGCCACAGAGACTGCCTGGCCTCAGGGAAGAAGCCATTTCCCAGAAAGTGCTGGAATGTCCCTGGGTAGGCAGTCCCTCCCTCCTGGGAAACCCCCTGCCTGTGGGAGAGGGTGAGGCCCCAAGGAGGGGCCAGGGTGGGTGGGGCAGGCAGGCTGGTGCTGGTCAGTGCCAGCTGGGTCCTGGACTGGCACCCCAGAGTTCCTGGGCTATTCCTGCATATTATCCCACTGCTGATGGGGAGATGGGATGGGGCTACCAGCAGTCTCAAATGTTTTCATGTCCTTCCCCAGCATGGGGGAGTGTGGGGGTGGCGCCCAACTGCTTCCTCTCCAGGTGACCCTGACAAGTTGAGGAGACGATACCAATTTTACAAAAGGGCTTCATTAAAAAAATAAAAGTTGATGATAAGAGCCCCGTCCCAGCCTGTGTGTAGGGGCGTGGGGGGGATAAATAAGGGGGCCGCAGTCAACGGGTGGGGAGGAAGCGGGCCCTGACGCTGCGCTCCAGGGCAGGCAGCCTGGCGGTGTGCAGAGCCTGCAGCAGCCGCTCCAACAGGGGCCCCCCACCCTCCTGTTCGTGGATCCGTGCCAGCTGCCCCCGGAGCATCAGTTGCAAGGCTGCCAGTCCCTCCCGAGGCGGCACAGGGCTCTGCACGTCCTGGCCAGCCAGCGCCTGCTGCAGTCGCAGGAATCTCTTGAAGGACATGTCCTGGAAAGCCACGAAGTCTAGGATGGCGCTCTCGCACTCCTCCACCCCTGCAGAGGCCAGGAGAGACAGGACACACACCTTGAGGGCCCGCACAGCCTTCCTGCACCATGGGCAGGGGCGGGACCAGACAAACCACTAAGGGTCCTGCCACTCAGCAGCTGCCTTGATTCCTTAGGCCTCATCTCAGTGAGGCCCCTGCTACAGGGGCGCCCCCGCCCCACAGGTGCGCGCAGGGATGTTGCCCTTGGCCATCCCCGCGCACCTGGCATCCCGGGCTCCCAGTCACCAAGCAGGAAGGCCGTGCAGTTGGTGCACAGGGTATCGTGGAAGGAGGAGCCAGGCACGTTGAGCACCAGGCCCAGGGCCGAGCAGTTGCGGTGTGGCTGGCAGCTCTCGGTGCTGGAGCTGTTAGCGGAAAAGGTGCCTGGGGAGCACGGCTGGCATTGCGTGTTCTGGCTGGGGGTGCCTGTGGAGAAGGGGTAGGGTGCGTCAAGGGCGCGGTCTGTGCTCACCCCCGCCCCGCCTTGCGGTCCGGGTACCCACCGGCGGCTGCTACGCCGGAGCCGGGCGGGCAGGGCGCGTGTTCCAGGCAGAAGCCGGCGAACTCGAAGAAGCCGGCACGGCAGCGGCAAACGCGGTTGTGGGTGGCGGTGCACGGCAGCGCTTCCTCCTCGTGCTCCCCGCAGATGACGTTGCAGTAGAGGCAGCGCTCCAAGTAGTTCCAGAATTCCGTATAGTGGCGGGCTGGGCACGGCTCGCAGACGGTGGCGCTACCCGGGCCGCACGGCCGCCGCATGAAGCTGCCCGGGGGACACTGGGCACACACTAGCCCCTCCCCGGTCCTCGCGTCCCGCCATGGGAAGGTGGGCGCGGCCGCCGCCACCGCCCTGTCTGCCGCTAGGGCCAGCAGCAGCACCGGCAGCCACACCGGGGTCCCCACGGGCCTCAAGGGGGTGAACATCTGGCTTCTCAGGGTGCCCTAGGTAGGAAGATCTGCAGCTCTGTCCCCAGTCCTGTTCTACCTGCTGTCGCCCCCGTGCTCCGCTATAAGGGCTGTATGGCCCCGCCCCCAGAGCCCCACCCCTGGGAGGGGTCTGCTTGAACCCTGTTTTCAGAAAGTCCGCTGATCTGTTTTAGGCAGGGGCCACCAAGGCCAGCCAGCACCTTGAGACTCAGTGACCTCGATGGTAGCGCTTGCTGGGAGAGGGTTCCTGATGTCTTCACCCCAGATGTCATGGCAGGGCAGAGGCTGAGCAGAGCTGGCGTCCCTTGCAGACACCCCAACCCTCCCATACTCCCGTAACTACACCAGAGCCCAAAGCATGCAGACATGGTCCTAGGTGCAAGAAGCTTTATTGCTGGAGAGCTCCACCACTATTAAAAGCAGGCCCGCCACCCATACTCAGGTATCTGCAAACTCCTCCCAGTCTGTCCTGGGCTCAGCTGCCAAGCTCCTGCAGCTCCAACTGGGAGCCAGCACCAGGGGGAGTTCCCGGGTGGCCAGCCTCTAACCCATCCAGCCAGGTCCTCGGGTGGCTGCTAGCTCTCAAGGCAAGAGCAGCTGCCATCAGCAGTTCCTGTGGATATTGGGCTCCTGCCTGGGTCTGGCCGCTGTGGGCAACCAGCAGGAGCGTGAGGATTGTGCCCTCGGTGGATGCCTCACTGTAGCTGACCTTGCAGAGTCTTGGGCTATCACTGCAGCTCTGGCCAGAACACCTGTGAGAGCCTCTGCATCCTGACAGACTTGTGGCAGGCTGGGCATGTCCTGGAGGCCTGTGGAGACAAGGACACTAGACATATGCCCCCTCCCCCCACCTAGGCCCCTCGTCCCTGCCCCTAGCCAAGCCCGGACCTGGAAGTGGAGTTTCCAGCAGGCACGGCAGCGGTGGAAGTCACAGAAGGGACACTGGAAGAGCACACTGGCTGTCTCGCAGCCCCTGCACACCATTCCACTCCAATACTTGCCTGTCACTGACAACACAGGCCTGTGGGGGGCTGGAGGGACCTGCTCTGGAGTGCCTGCCTCACCAGCTGGCACTTCTGGATGGAAGGCAGCACCGTCCTGGGTCTCCCCGGAGGTCTCTGGCAGGGGGGAGCCTGGACAGAGGAATAAGTTGGAAGGGATGCCTGGTGTTGACCACTGTCCCCAGGGCTGGGGGAGAGGGCACCAAGTCATGCTACCTGGCCTTGGGTCCCTGAGGTCGACGTCTGGAGGTGTGGAGGGGCACCCCTCCTGGGGTCCCAGCTGCTTGGTGCCAGGGGTAGGCAGGCCAGTCAAGTCAGCACAGGTCTGCCAGAAACGCTGCTTGTGGTGGGGCCGCACAAACATGCTGAACCCTGTGGGAAGCATTGCTCAGGCCCTGCCCTGCTGCCAGCCCCTACCCCCTCCCAGCCCCACTCCCTGCCCCCACTTGCTCTGTAGCAGGGGGAAGTCCTCAGGCCTCGATGTGGTGAGAGCAGCCACCACTGCCACCACCTTGTCAAAGTCATCATCCTGCTTATAGGCTGTCAGTGCCACCAGGAGCTGGCTGCAGGCTGTGGCGCCTAGGGCACTTCGAGTATCTGCCAGGTAGGTGCTGGCTGCTGACTGGTTGTGCTTCTCCAGGACTGGGGCTCCTGGTGGGAGGCAAGGCCTCTGGCACCCTGGGGGTTCAAAACTACCACCTGCCCCAGGACAGCCATGCTCCTGGCTACCTGCTAGGGCTGCTCCGCTGTCCAGGTGGGGCCCACCTTGGTTCAGGTGCTCCCTGACATCCAACTGCCCCACTGTGCTCTGGGATGGCTCCCTCTTCCCTAAAGAAACACACCAGAAGCCACCCAGCTGGTTCCTGAAGGTCCTGAGCACCCCAAGACGACAGTGGGTCACCCTACCTTGCCCATTCCTCAGCTATGAGGCTAGATGGTGGGAGACAGAGCAGGTGAAAGGGGGAGGGGAACCAGCTGGAAAGTACTCCCACTACAATGGAGAAGTCCCTGCCTGGATGTGGGCTGCTAGGGGTTCTCACATTCTGGGGGTGCAGGGTCCACTCCAGACTGAGACAGGTATGTGCATGATCCCCAGCTACTGTGTTCCAAGAGGCAAGGGGTGGGAGGGAGGAGCTTGCCAAGCTGGGTGTTCACTCCAGGACAGTGGAATTTGCCTTGTCCAAGGAGTCTGACTTTGAGGGGCCCTGCTCACCACTGGGGGCTGACTGCTGCTGCTTCCCAGGAAGGCTGCTCCTGGGCTGGAAACCACAGCCCTGGCCTGTCAGCTGCAGGCAGACCTCCTCAAAGTGCTGCTTGTGGTGTGGCCGCACGAACTGGTAGAAGCCTGCCAGGAAGGGGTGCTGAGGCCGTCAGGTCCACAGGGCAGGTGGGGGCTCCAGGACTGTGGGACACCCCCTCCCCATCTTTCCTGGAGAGCAGAGGTAACCTCGGCACCCCATGCCTCTGCCCAGTGTCATCAGAGGTCACCCCCTCTCTACCCCCCAGCTCTACCACAGCTCCCTGCAGAGCACCTCGCAGCAGGTTGTGCTTCTTGGGGTCCTCAGCAAAGAGGGGTTGGAGGCGGGCCACTAGGGCTTGGAAGTCATCGGAGGCCTTGTAGTGCTGCAGGGCCCGCGTGAAGGCGCTGAAGCTGCTCTGGC
This sequence comes from Erinaceus europaeus, assembly GCF_950295315.1. Classification (NCBI taxonomy): domain Eukaryota; kingdom Metazoa; phylum Chordata; class Mammalia; order Eulipotyphla; family Erinaceidae; genus Erinaceus; species Erinaceus europaeus. Next base: position 42,982,424 of record NC_080175.1, on the reverse strand, counting down.
TCAGTGCCTGCTTCACAACCACCATGAATAGCTTGGCCTTGTCCTGATGATGCATGCCCTCAGCTGGTCCCTCCTGCCAGGCACATGGTGCAGGCCCCATCAGAGGATGCCTGCCCTCTCTACCCTGGGTCAGTGGGCTGCCCCACATGGGGACAGCTGCCAGGAAGGGCATCCCTGTCCTGATCCACACCAGTGGACATGAGGGTCTTGAGGAAGTAGTGGCCAGTAGGGGCCCCCACGTGTGTGGTTCTGGTGGGAGAGGGTCACTGTTGCTGAGAACAGCCTCCTAAGCCAGTACAGTGGGCACTCCTGGCTCAGGGGGTGGTCAGTTCACAGCAAGGACACTCCTCCACACACCAAAGACATAAAAACATGTCTGCTGCTACCCAGCCCTGACACCACCCAGTTTCTGACGTGATGCGTGGGACTCCTACCCCAACCCCACCCCTGATTCCTGAGCAACTTGACCCTTGGGGGCCCGGGCCCACTGGCACCTCGCCCACTTCCTGACAGCATGAGGCTCCCCAGGCACCACCCAGCTCTTCCCAGAAACAGAAGGAGATGGATGAAAGCAGCTGCTTTCTGGCATTTCCGGAAGCTTCTTGGCTTAGTATATAACTTTCTTATTTATGCCAGGGACTTACTGGTGTTTTGTGTCAATGTGATTCTACTTTTTCTTTTTTTTACTTCTTCTTTTCACAGACAGACAAAGAGAAGGAGAGACACCACAGCCCTGTTCTACCACTGGTGAAGCTCCCCCCCAACACACACACACACTCCCATGTTGCAAGTGCTCCTGTGTGGAGGCCAGAAGCTTGAATGCATTCTCACTCCTGATGAAGTGTGTGTTCTACCTAGTGAGCCACTTCCTGGCCCCAGAGCATGTGACTATGCACTGCTCCCCTCAGAAGCTGGGAACATGGATGCTGCCTATACTAGGGCAGTATGGCACCGTCTGTACTCATGCACACCAAGAGCCCAGCCCGGGGCTGTAAGGGGTGGTCCGGAGGCCTGGACTCAGCAGCCTTCCATGGCATAGGCCTGGGGATGTGTCACCTCCTAGAGCAGACCCACCACCCAACCAAGACGGGAAGTACACAGGACTTGACGGGAGAGGAGAGGTTCTTCTATCAACCAAGCAATGCTCTCATCAATGACTCATGAAATCTTAAAGAAATAAAAGAACCATATCTGGAGGTTTACAGAACTCCAAAGTGTGAAGACAGTATCTTGAGTGGGGAGATGTCATGGGCCCCCAAGAGTGAGGAGGGCTGGGAGCATCATACCAAGCTACATGGGTTGGTGGGGAGCATTCAGAACCTGCTCTGCTGGCACAAAGCGCAAGGATGCCAGTTCAGTCCCCTCGATCCCCACCTGCAGGGGGGCCGCTTCACAAGCGGTGAAGTAAGTCTGCAGGTGTCTATCTTTCTCTCCCCCTTTCTGTCTTCCCTTCCTCTCTCGATTTCTCTGTCCTATCCAACAATGACAGCAGTAAGAACTCTCTGTCCTATCCAACAACAATGACAGCAATAAGGACAATAATAACAAGAACAACAATGATAAACAACAAGGGCAACAAAAAGGAAAAAGTAGCCTCAAGGAGCAGTGGATTCATAGTGCAGGCACCGAGCCCCAGCAATATTTTTCTGGAGGTAAAAGTATAAATAAATAAAATTAAAAAAAAAAGAACCTGCTTTGCATTTGTGAACTTGGTGGAGATCTGACATGCTCTCAGGACGAAGGTAAAACCAGAGCCTGGAGGTACTTGGTGGGCAGAGTGCTGCCTTCCACGCCTAAGGACCCAGCTCACTGCCTGCTGCCACAGAAGAGCAGCAAAAACAAAGACAAGTAGAACCTCATGACAATAGAGAGGGTACTTGGTGTCTCTCTCCTCCTCTTGACATACAGAATAACAAGGAGCCCAGAGGCAGGGGAGATAGCACAATAGTTATACACAAGATTCTCATGCTAAAGCAGGGGTAGATAGCACAATGGTTTTGCAAAGAGACTCTCATGCCTGAGGCTCCAAAGTTTAGGTTCAATCCCCTGCACCACCATAAGTCAAAGTTTAGCAGTGCTGAGGTTCTGAAGCCCCAGGTTCAATCCCCTACTGGACAATAAGCCAGATCTGAGCAATACTTTCGGAGAAGGAAAAAAAAAAGGCCCAGGAGTGGCTAAAGCATTGGGTTTGGAAGCAAGGGATTCTCCAACTTGACCCCTAGTACATGTGTCCAGAGTGACGTTCTGGTTGTCTCTTTTGACAATGTATAAAGTTTTTAAAAATACAGAGAAAGAAGGCTGGGGAGACAGCATAATGATCATGCAAAAAGAACTTTCATGCCTGAGGCACTAAAAGTCCCAGGTTCAATCCCCAGCACCACCAGAACTGAGCAGTGATCTGGTGTAAAGTTTATGTGTGTGTGTGTGTGTGTGTGTGTGTGTGTGTGTGTGTGTGTGTGTGTGTGTGTGTATGTGTGTGTGTGTGTGTAGAGAGAGAGAGAGAGAGAGAGAGAGAAAGAGAATTTAAAAATACACAGAGCCAGAGAGGTTGCTCAGTGGCATAACACATAGGCACAAGGCCTGGATACTGCTTCTGTCTATAAACACACACACACACATACACACACAGACACACACACACACAGACACACACACACACACGAAAGGTTAAAACAGAGGGGATAGAGAGTGAGTGGTGGTGCACCTGGTTGAGTGCACATTATAGTGAGCGAGGACCTGGGTTCAATCCCCTGATCCCCACCTGCAAGGGGGAAGCTTCATAAGTGGTGAAGCAAGGTTGTGGGTCTCTCTCCCTATCTCTCCCATCTTTCTTAATCTCTGTTTCTATCAAAATAAATAAGTAAACAATAACAACTACAACAAGCACAAAAACAAGGGCAACAAAATGGGAAAAATAAGCCTTCAGAAGCAGTGGATTCATAGTGCAGGCACCAAGCCCTAGCAATAACCCTGGAGGCAAAATAAAATAAAATAAGTAAAATATTTTTAAAAAATAGAAGGGCAAGGGGGTCAGGCGGTAGCGCAATGGGTTAGGCGCACATGGCGCAAAGCGCAAGGACCAGCATAAGGATCCTGGTTTGAGCCCCGGCTCCCCACCTGCAGGGGAGTCGGTTCACAAGTGGTGAAGCAGGTCTGCAGGTGTCTATCTTTCTCTCCCCCTCTGTCTTCCCCTCCTCTCTCCATTTCTCTCTGTCCTAACCAACAACGAATGACATCAACAACAACAATAATGACCACAACAGGGCTACAACAACAAGGGCAACAAAAGGGGGGGGAAATGGCCTCCAGGAGCAGTGGATTCATGGTGTGGGCACTGAGCCCCAGCAATAACCCAGGTAGCAAAAAAAAAAAAAAAAAGAGGGGCTAGGAAGTTGGGTGGTAGCGCAGCAGGTTAAGTGCACATGGCACAAAGCGCAAGAACCATGGCAAAAAGCCCAAGGACCAGAGAAAGGATCCTGGTTCGAGCCCTCGACTTGCTTTACAGGTGGTGAAGCAAGTCTGCAGGTGTCTATCTTTTTCTCCCCCTGTCTTCCCCTCCTCTCTCCATTTCTCTCTGTCCTATCCAACAACAATGACATCAATAACAATAATAACTACAACAACAATAAAAAGCAAGGGCAACAAAAAGGGAAAATAAATAAATAAATAATAGAGGGGCTGAGTGTGTGTACACTTCCCAACCCAAGTCCTGGGAGGGAGGGGAAGAGATGCCTTTCAGCTCCCTTGCTTAGAGGTGAGTCAGGAACCCACAAGAATCTTCCAGCCAAGACCAAGGTGGGGGTGATGCAAGTCTTCGAGCACTGTGGATCCACCTGAGTCTGTGTGAGGACCCCCCTAAGGAGCCCCACAATAGCTCAGGTGGATGTCTCTGCTCCCCAGTGTGCCCCCAGGCCCATCTCCCCAAGGGGATGGCTGAGATTAGGGCCCTGAGCTACCCAGCCTCAAGCAAGAGCACCAGCAGTATCCAAGGGCAGCTCACCCACCTGGTGTCTGACCAGTCTAATCTTCTTCCTCCCTCCTCGCTGCTTGTCTGCTGGTCTCGCCTCACACTGCAGACAAAAGACCAGTGCTGGTCCAAAGGTGGCATAGCCATAGTTCAACCCCTGCCCACAGACCCCAGGGTCCCTACACACCATCTGTGTGCACAGGGAAAGGACAGGTCCCTCATGTCAGTAGTAGGGGTCACTAGAGGAGGTTCCCTCAGTTGGAATCAGGGGGCAGAAGTCCACATAGGGTGGGGGCCTAGGGGCTGCTGGGCACAGCAGGGGCAGCATCCTGAATAGGCCAGCACACTGGTTACCCCAGGTCTCCAAAGGGGCTGAAGTTTGGGGTATAGGGCGTTGTGCATGGGAGCCCTGGTAGGTTTTTAGGATGAGTGTAGCAGAGCCTGGGGTCTGTCCCCCTCTGAACCCCTGCCCTGTACCTCCTCCGAGCTGTCCTGGTCCTCGTCCCAGAGGCCCCCGGCCAACTGCTCACTATGCTCCAGGGCAGCCAGCAGCCCTCTGGGCCTCGTCGGCACCTGGGCAGGCTCCTGTGTGTACTCTGTACACACGTTGGCTTCAGGGTCCAAGGCAGGGGGTGAACCTGGGAGACACAGTGTGGGTAGAGAGCGGTCTGGCCGCGTGCCCAGTGGCTGCCGCCCACCACCCCCAGCCCCATGCCTCTGGCCCGCGCACCTGTGTGTGCCCGCCTCAGACTGGGGACATGCAGGTCCAGGCAACGGGCCTTCCTGGCAGACAGGGGGATGGGCTCTGAGGCCGCTGCACCTTCTCCCTCACCCAGACTCAGAACAGCAACTCGGGGGACTGGCACAGGCATCTGGAAGTAACAGATGGCTAGGGTCCCCTGTTCTGGAAGCTCCTGAGGGAACAACACCCCTCCTCTCCCCCGAAGGACACTGGACAGCACAGCTGGCAGGGCTTTGGGGACTTACAACTTTCTGAGCCACACGGAAGAAGTGAGCCACATCCCGGATGACGGGGCCGAAGTTGGTGTAGACTCGGACATGGGGGCGCACCCAGGAAGGCAGCTGGGCTCTGGCATCTACATGGGTGAACCTGGCAGGGAGATGGGCTGTTGATCCAGAGTCTCCCACCCCCACTCCACAGCTCAGCTTCTAGTTTTTTGGGGGGCGGGGCTCCTGCACACCTGTGGTCACAGAGAAAGACAGCTCCATAGTCATGGCGATGCCGGATAACCCGCCCGATGGCCTGGTTCACTGCCCTGGATGCTTGCTGCCGGTACCAATCATGCCCGGAGAGGAACTGTGGGGGGCTCAGTCACATGGGGATGGGGGGCACCCTCCTGCCCAGCCTGGCCCTCAGGCCTCACCTGGCCACCTGCTCCGCTCTGACTCCTCATCTCATCCAAAAACTGCATTTTGAGCACCACCCGGGGATCCATGCGTGGGGGGTATGGGAGCCCCGTGATGATCACGCCCCGACCATTGGTATCTGCAAAGTCCAGCCCCTCACTGGCCTGGGGGCAGAGTGCATGCCCTTCCTATCCAGCAGAACCTCTCCCAGGAGCCACCCAGAACCCTCTTCAGCCACATGCCTTCAGGGAAACCCCCACATTCTCTGAAGACTGAGACCCACTTCAAGAAGCTCTCAGAACCTCTCGTGCCTTCTAGCCCACAGCCCATGCCTGGGGCCCCAGTGCCCAACCCAGATCCTCCAGAATGTGTGGGGCCCTGAGAGAAGGGACTGCTCAGCCTGCCTGCCCAGCACTTGCCAGTCCTGGGGGTACTATCCAGGAGCCCCTCTTGGCCTCACCTTCCCTCGACACACAGCCAAGAAGGTAGCCCCACTGGAGCCTGGGGCAGCAACCCGAGCATAGTAGGCCTCCATCACCTGCAGAGAGGGCCCATCCAGCCTTAGGCTGCCACCTCTCCTCCACCGAGAGGACGTGTATGTTAGCCAGGGGGTGGGCCAGTGGGTTCTAGAAGCTTCTTCCTGGCATGACTCTCAGATGACTCCCATCTAGTCATTGCCCAGAAAACATGGAGAACCTCGGGGTTTAGGGGCACAGGAATCATGCTTCATGGTCAACCCTTCAGACACAAGGGTCTGTTATCCCAAATTATTTAAAGGCAACAGGCAGGTCCCTGGCCAGAGACTCAGGCCATTGGGGGAGAGGGGGCAGTGAGGCGCAGGGTGTGGCAGTGACCACCTCAGACCTCAGAGAAGCCCCCTTTGCTCCGTGGCTCCACAAAGATGGGCTTCAGTGCCTCCAGCTTCTTGGAGAAATCATGAGCCTGTGGGAGGAGACACTGGTGAGCACACAGGGCCTGTCGCACATGTTCCCTCAGCCCTGGGACAGTGTGGGGACACACCTGCCAGAACTCCAGGCTCTTCTCCATGACAGGGTAAGAAGGAAAGAAGACCAGGAGCCCATGGGGGACCACTCGGGCGATGTTGCCTGGAAGGCAAGGCCTTGGTCAGTGGGTCAGGTCAGGGGGAGCTGGCAGAGGGATCCCCAGACAGCAAGGAGCATGAGGGTCCCGGCCTGAGGGGGGCTTCCTCACCTAGCGCCTTGCCCAGAGATGATAAGCACTCCTTGGAGAAACTGCAGGAAAGCAGGAGGTGCTGGCACAGGGTCCCCATAGGCACTACCTTCCTCCACCCCACGCAGCCCCCTACCGTTTGTCAAAAGCTGAACTCAGCTGGGCTCCGTCAGGGCCTTTGGGGACGATCCCCACCCAGACCTGGTGCTGCTGGATGACGTGGGGGTTCTCCAAGCGCACGGGGAAGGGGCTGGTGGTGCAGGAGAGAGGAGGGGGGTGGTAGAGGTGGAGGCAGGTCAGGCCCTGAGTCCCCAGAGGACCACTGGGGAGCACAGACCACCACCCCCAGCCCCCTGTAGGCATATCAGCACTCACATCTGCATCTCCAGGGCAAAGGAGGACACAGGGGCCAGTGTGCCACTGGTGAGGATGAGTGTACGCACCCCCTGCTGGACCAGCTCCCGCATGGTATAGCCTGGGCTGAAGCACCAGTAGCTCAGCACCTTCCCTGGGGCGACAGAGGTGTGAGGCTTTAGGACACCTGCAAGTACCTCTGCCCCCCACCCCCAGGACAGTCAGATGTGGCCAGGCTGAGTCTGGAGTGGAGTCTGGGACCAGAGACTTCCTGGGGGCCTAGTGTAGTCCCCAGAACATCCAGAGGACTAGCTACCTCAGCACCTCAGAAGACTTGGGGCAGGAGGAACACTGCCCATCCCTTAACCCCTACCCCCCACACCTCCAAGCTGAGCTGCAGGAGAGGGAGCTGATCCTCACAACCCCTGGAGGGAGGCAGGAAGTGGCCATGCAGTCACCAGGAAGCCCAGGCAATTAATTCTCACAAGCACTTGACCCAGGGGAGGTGGAGCTGCCCCAGAGTACAGGACGCCAGCGACAGGATCAGGGCAGGACAGAACAGTAGCCCTTTCCACTTTCAGGAAGGTTCAACTGGGGCAGCCTTATGACGCCTCTGGGTCTCCAGGGGGCCATCATCCCAGGACTCTGGTCTCTTCACACTGGCCCAGATTCCACCCCACTTCTCAGTAAAGTCAAAGATGAACTAATTTCCTACAAACACAAAACCCAGGGAGTGGCTATTTCTGAGAATCCATGTGCTTTCTGAGGTCCAGGACATGGTGGCAGAGGAAGGGACCATGGAGGCGGCAGGCAGCCCCTGGCAGGCTGCCCCATCAGCTCCTGAGGGCTGGGAGGGACGTGCTACTCTCCCTGACTCCAGGAAGCTGTGTCCTGCTCAAGGAGGCAAGTGACCACCCAAGGACAGAAGATGGGCCCTCTCTCAGGCCAGCACTTCCCTCTACCTGGCTCCTTCTCCCTGATGCTTGCCCAGGGATAGGGCCCCAATGAGTAGTGGCCTGGAAACTGTCCAGATGGGACCTCCTAGAGGACAGGCCACCCCTGACTAGAAGACTCAGTGCCTGGCTCTTCTCTGGTCACCCACAAACCTGACCACACAGGACCCCATCCCTTACACACAGGAGCAAGCCTGTGACACCATGGAGCAAGTATGCAGACCTGGTCTAAGCTCAGGGGGTGGGGAATGGCTGTGGCCTTGTTGGCCTCATGTCCATCTGTCTGGCAGGACAGTTGGTGACAGCAAACTTGTGCACATAGGGTCATGCCCAGACCCCAGCCCTATACCTGGCTTTCTGCTCACAGTCGCGTTCCAGGCGCCTGAGCGTTGAGCTGCCTTCCGGTGGCTGGTGTCAGCATGGATGTGCACCTGTAGGGGAGCCCCCACCTTGTAGGACTGGGAAGCCCCAAGCCTCCTAGGACTAGACCCCTCCCAGGAATCTCCATCCTGCAGCAGACCCTACCTTGTATGACTGGGAGGCCCCGAGTCCCCCCATGGAAGGGATACAGTCTGGATCAGCACTGAACACGATCTGGAAGGCAGAGGGGAGGGTCAGCAGGACACACTAGCCAGGAGCCTGGGGGGTGAAGGCAGGAAGAGCTTTCCTGGTGTGCTTAGGGAAACTGAGGCAGCCTGGAAAAGGCTGCTGCACCTACTAAGTTGTCCCCACACACAGAAGGACAGGTGGTGGCTCAGGGCATCAGAGTCCCTGAGGGGCAGGGGCTGACTGTCCCCTCCCCATGGACCCATCTCTCTAGACAGCGCCTGGTGGACAGCGCCTGGTAGACAGCGCCTCTGCCCTTTGCCCAGGGCTGGCTGAGGGGCTGGGGGTGAGAAGCCTAGTTCACTCCCAGGGATGAGAGAGGTCGCTAAGTAAACAGAATGTTATAAATGATAAAGAGGTAGTGAGAGGGAATGCTACTGGGCAAAAATACACCAGAAACTACTAGTAGTATAACTGTTGGCTTAGGAGACCCAAGCAAACCAGAGGATAGGCTTCTAGAAGAGAGATCATGCCAGACCACTAGGCAGAGTTCAGCAGGTCTCTGAGCTCCAGGGCTGGTGGCTGCAGTTCAGGGTACTTCTGTAGGCATGAGCCCCTCCTCTGTTCCCATTCTCATAGCCTGGAGGGGACTGGCCTTTGAAGAAGAGATGGGGTTCTCCAGCTGGGAGCCATTAAAGGACAGAAAGCATGTCTTGTGCCTTCAGCCACAGTTCCCAGAGGATGTCCCATGGCATACCAAGGTGCTGGACACCCAGACTGTGATGAGCACCCACCTAGTCACACTACCTCCAACTGGAGGGGACCCAACAGCACATGACTCCCAGAGGAACACAAAGTTGCCACCCCATCTCCTGGGACTCCTTGCAGCAAAAGAACTCCCAAGGCCAAAGGCTGGGGGGGGGGGGGGAGTTTCCAGAACACATGGAGGAGGTAGAGAGCTGCCCTCGGTGTGGAGCCTAGAGTCTCAATCAGGGGGACAGGGTGAGGGGTCAGGAGTCCCAGCATCACATAAACCAGGTTTGGCCTGGGCGTCTAGGCCTAGGCTGCCACCATCTCACAGAAGCTTTGGGGAAGATGGCAGGGCCAAGCTGCCTGCCTGGCACATGCAGAAAAAGCTCTCCCTGTAACACTGGGGGCGTGTCCAGCCCAACCTCAGTCACAACATTAACTGAGACACAGAGCTCAAAGCCAGGTCCTTGTTGGGGTCTGCCCTTGAACCTCCCTATGTCTCCATCTCACCTCATACACAGCTTCCCAGCATGGATGAAGCAATGAGCAGAGCTGAGGCCTCTGAGATCATACCCTGCCAACCCCACCATGATGCTGGGGCCTGGGCCTAACCAAGGACAAACCCTACAGGCAGAGTTGCCAGGAGATGGCTGCACACAGCACAGGGTCTCCTGTGCCTCAGTATCCCCAAGGACCAGCAGTCACTGAGGGTTCTCTTTGGACAAGTCTAGCAAGGCATAGGAGGGACAAGGGGCTGGCCAGCAACCACCCAGCTGGGGGCCAGGCTCAACTGCCTGAGCTGGGGAAGTGGTCAGACTTTGAGGGCACAGGTGCAGCCATGGTGAAGCAGGACCCCTGGGGGCTGTCCCTGTCAAGCTGAGCCCAGAATATAGAAGGAGACCAGCCAGGCTCTTGACAATGCTTGTTGCTTCCAGAAGCTGGCCCATAAGCCCGTCCCCAGACTTCCCAGCATGTAAATAGGCTCACTTCTTGGGGAACTCCCAGGTATGACCAGCCCACCAGCCAGACATGGGTGGGTGCACAGTGTGCAGACTAGCCAATGTTCCCTCCAGTGATGTTTCAGGGCCCAACGTGAGCAAGGCCAGCAGAGCCTGGGGCCTTCCCTCCTGTGAAGCCCAAGAGCACTGGCCAGTGCTCAGGAAGCACAGGAGCATTTCCAGGGACTTGATTTAGTGACTGGCTTGGAGCGTTTGGGGGCTACCTCTGCCGCCCCTCCCCAATGTTGGTAAGTAAGCACAGCTCCCTCAGGAGAGGAGGCAGTCCTGGCCACAGGAGCCCTACCTGAATGATGTCGGCCAGCTTCTGCAGGCCCGCTGTGTTGGTGAAGAGCCCAGCACCTGCAGAGCACAAACACTGGCCTCAGCCCTCACACCCAGAGTCAGCTGGGAACACAGCCTCAGGACTGCTCCCTGCCTGTCCCCCAGGTAGGTCGCACATAGTGGAGCCTCCTCCTCCACACACACTGCCAGCAGGTTCAACCACAGCTAGGAGCATGGATAGACGCCCCCAGCCCCCACTGCCCGGTCTCGATGGGTGACTGGAGACGCTGCCAGGGAAGTGGAGGCATCCAGTCAGAAAGGAGCTTGCCAGGCGGGGCAGCTGGGCAGCCACTCACGTCCTGCCAGGTGCTGGATGATCTGGTCCAGGGAGTCAAGGATGCAGCTCTTGCTCTGAGAAGTAATCTGGGCCTCAGCAAACAGCTGAAAGATGTAGCTGCCAGGGAGAGAGGGAGCCGGGATGGTGGTGACCCAAGGACCACCAGCACTTGCGTTTTCTTTGCTCAGAAACAATCCCTGAACCCTCCAGCCAAGGTCTGGCCTGCTGAAGAGGGCCTCTGCCTTGGGGAAGCACCCAGGGGATCCCCACCCACGAAGAGGGTCTCAATGATCATTTGCTTTTTCCCTGGGTGGTGGCTCTGGCCAAGGTCCCCCAAAGAGCAGGAAAAAGATGGGGAGGCAGTCTCATAGGTCTGGGTGTACAGTGCAAGGGCCAGAGGCCTCGTTTATCTGGAAGCAGCCTAGAGCCTTGTGGGAACACAGGGAACACCGAGGGGCAGACAGGCTCAGGGAGAAGGCCATGCTGCTCAGGGGCAAACCCAGGCCATGGCCCAAGCTCCTTACCTCCCTGGCTTTGTGACACCGCCGTCGTCTCCAGGCAGCTGGATAGCATCAATGGCTGCTTCCAGACGCAACAGGATCACTGCAGGGAGAGGCCATCAGGGGCAGGCCAGCCCTGCACACCCATGGGAGAGGGAGCCACTTACTCTTCAGCTTGGCCAGATCTTCCAGCTCCAGCTTCAGTCCTGCAGGGAGAAGGCAGCCCAGGCACAGCCGTCACCCTGATGTGTGGGCCTCTCCCCAGAACCAGAGTGGTAGGAAGAGCCTCAGGTGTCCCCCGAGCCAGAAGAGAAAACACCTGGTCCTGGGCATCCCACCTTCAGAGACCTGTGTGGGCACACACACACAGGCATGGAAAAACATGTCCTAGCTCTGTCTGCTGTGGCCCACGCCTGTGACTGACCCAGGAACAAAGTGTCCCAGTGGCCATATAAGTTCCTGAAATACCACCTCCCTTTAAAGAAGCCAAGGCTTTTTGGAGAACTAATTGATCCAGGTCTGGGTCAGTAAGAGCAGGGCAGAGTACAGTACCCCTCTCATGCCAATGGGCATGTCACAGGATGCCGGGTCACACAAAGACTTTAACCAACATGTGGTTCTGGACATTGCAGTGCATCACCCCACTATGGTGTGGGATGGACCTGGTGATGTCTTCCCAGGGCACCATGTAGAAAGGAGGGAGAGTGGCTTGTGGAGGGCCCTGACAAGGAGAACTAGGCTCAGACACCTAGAGTGACATAACCACACTGAGCTGACAGCAGATATTTGACAGGACAGGTGGAAAGGGCTCTTCCTGTGACCATGCTCCCAAATCCAGCACCTCCCAGCCCATGAGAACAGCAGGGACCTCATGAAGATTAGCAACAAGAAATAAATCTCCAGCTCTGGTTGGAAGATTTCTACTTGTCTCCAATCCACCTTGAATCCAGTGGATTCAACTCCAAACAACTGTCTGGGCAGGCCAGGGCCACAAGTGAAGCATTTGAGACAGTGGGAAACATTTTCTTTCTATCATGAGAAGAGACTAACACAGGAAGGGAGGAGAACAGAATGAACTGTGCAGAGCTGGGGCAGAGCTGAGGTGTGACAGCACCACATCTGTGTCACTCATCTACTACAGTAAGCGAGTGATGAAAGAGCTTCCATGGTACCAGGTGGTGGTGCACCCGGTTAAGCACACACATTACAGTGCACAAGGACCCCAGTTCAAACCCCTGGTCCCCACTTGCAGGGGAAAAGAGTCACAAGTGGTGAAGCAAGGCTGCAGATGTCACTCTGTCTCTCTCCCTCTCTATCATCCCCTTTCCCTCTCAATTTCTGCCTGTCTCCATCCAATAAATAAAGATAATAAAAAATTAAAAAATTAAATTAAAAAATTAAAAAAAAAGAGTAAACTTCAACATAGGAGAATATCAACTAAGAAAATAGGGACCAGGCGGTGGTGCTCTTGGTTGAATACACACATTATAAGTGAGCAAGGACCTGAGTTCACGCCCCTGTTCCCCACCTGTAGGAGGAAAGCTTCATGAGCAGTGAAGCAAGTCTGCAGGTGTCTTTCTCTCACCCTTTCTATGATCTCCTTCCCTATCAATTTCTCTCTGCTTCTACCCAAAAATAAAACAAAATAAAAGCAGTGGGTTGAGAAGATAGCATAGCAGTGATGCTAAATGATTTTACTGCCTGAGGCTCTGAGGTGCCAGGTTCAATCTCCAGCACCACCATCAGCTAGAGTGGAACAGGGTTTGCAAAGGATCAGTATGTTTGAAATTATTTTAGAATACCAAAACAGTATTTCAGAACAAGCTATAAATCATAAAGTAACAATATAGATTTTTTTTCACACAGAGTAAGAGACAGAGACAGAAAGAGAGAAAGAGAGAGAGAGAGAGAGAGTCAGAGCCCAATTCAACCACAGCACCACAGCTTCCTTCACTGATGAGGGTCAGGCTCCAACCCAGGTGCACACATGGCAAAGCAGTGCACTCTCCAAGTATCCAAGTGAGCTTATTGAATAGAGACAGCCAGAAATTGAGAGGGAAGGGGATGACAGAGAGGGAAAGAGAATGGTCCAGGAGGTGGTGCAATGGATAAAGCACTGGACTTTCAAGCATGAGGTCCTGAGTTCAATTCTTAACAGCACATGTTCCAGAGTGATGTCTGGTTCTTTCGCTCTCTCCTCCTATCTTTCTCATTAATAAGTAAAATCTTAAAAAGAGAGAGAGATACAGGAAAAGAGACAGAAAGACACCTGTGGGCAGGGGTAGATAGAATAATGGTTATGCAAAGTGACTCTCATGCCTGAGGTTCCTAAATCCCAGGTTCAATCCCCTGTACCACCATAAACCAGAGCTGAGCAGTGTTCTGGTAAAAAAGAAAGGAAGAAAGGAAGGAAGGAAGGAAGGAAGGAAGAAAAAAAGAAAGAAAGAAAGAAACCTGTATAGTCATTGGGTAAAACAAACAAATAAAAAAAAAGAGTGGTCCAAGAGGTGGCACAGTGGGTAAAGTATTGGACTCTCAAGCATGAGGTCTGGAGTTTGATCCCCGGCAGCACATGTATCAGAGAAATGTCTGGTTCTTTCTCTCCCTCCTCTTATCTTTCTCATTAATAAATAAATAAATAAACTATTTAAAGAGAGAGAGAGAGAAAGGCACCTGCAACACTGCTTCACCATTCTCAAAGCGTTCCTCCTGCAGGTGGGGACCAGGGGCTTGAACTTGGGTCTTTGAACATTGTAACATATGTACTCAACCAGGTGCATCACCATCCAGCTCCAGAGTTTTTTAAATTCAGAAACAAAAAATCTATGTTTCTTTTCTTTTTCTTTTTCTATTTTGCCTCCAGGGTTATTGCTGGGGTTTGGTGCCTGTACTACGAATCCACTGCTCCTGGAGGCTTTTTTTTTTTCCCCTTTTGTTGTCCTTGTTTTATCATTACTGTTGTTGTTGCTATTGTTGTTGCATAGAACAGAGAGAAATGGAGAGAGAAGGGTAAGACAGTGAGGGGGAGAGAAAGACACCTGCAGACCTGCTTCACCGCCTGCAACCTCCCTGCAGATGGAGAACTAGGGGCTCGAACTGGGATCCTTACACCTGTCCTTGTGCTTTGCCATGTGCACTTAACCCGCTGTGATACTGCCCAACCTGACTGTATTTCACATGTCAAAAGTTTGATCCCAGTGTGCATGTGCACACATGAAACACAATGACAGGACTCAACAAGATTACAAAGAAAACAAAAGTGTTTTAGATGTGAGGATTACACAGGGAGGAACACAAAGGCAGATCCACATCACAGTGCCTCACATGAAATAAAAGGGAAGAGTTTTGTTTTTTTGGTTTTTTTTTTTAATCAAAAGTAAAGATTTGCGAGTGACACATTCTAAAATAGGGCAGGGGAGACTTAAGCCTGTAGACCAGTTTTCCCTTTAAAAAATCAAAACAGTAGTCTGGGAGGTGGCGCAGTGGATAAAAAATTGGATTCTCGGGAGTTGGGTGGTAGCGCAGCGGGTTAAGCACACATGGCGCAAAGTGCAAGGATTGGCCTAAGGATCCCGGTTCAAGGCCCCAGCTTGGGAGACCTGCAGGGGAGTCGCTTCACAGGTGGTGAAACAGGTCTGCAGGTGTCTATCTCTCTCTCCTCCCCTCTGTCTTCACCTCCTCTCTCGATTTCTCTCTGTCCTATCCAACAAGTATGACTACAACAACAATAAAAACAAGGGCAACAAAAAGAAAATAAATAAATAAACATTTTTTAAATATTGGGATTCTCTATTGTACCAAAGTAAAAGACTCTGGGGTGGGTAGGTTGGGAGAATATATATCCAAGAAGGATGACAGAGGACCTAGGGGTTGTATTGTTATATGGAAAACTGGGAAATGTTATGCATGTACAAACTATTATATTTAGTGTTGAATGTAAAACATTAATTCCCCAATAAAGAAATTAAAAAAAAATTGATCCTCAAGCATGAGGTTCTGAGCTCAATCTCCGGCAGCACATGTACCAGATGATGTCTGGTTCTTTCCCTCTTTCCTCCTATCTTTCCAATAAATAATTAAATAAATAAAATATTTTTTTAAAAAGCATAAAACAGATACTGAATTTCAGGAGAAACTTCCAGAATACAGAGCTGAAACTATAGAATGTAAGAACACAAGACCCACTGGATAATATCAACCCAGGAGGTGACACATGACACCCACAACAGTTACTGGCTCTAAAGAGACAGATTTAAAAAAATCCTAAAAGAACATGACTAAACAAGTGGAATAACAAGGCTTAAGAAATACAGAGGTAGAGGGGAGGAGAAATATGGGGGGGGGGGGGGTTGTAATCCAGGCAGGTTAAGTGCAAGGACCAGTGCAAGGATCCCAATTTGAGCCCCTGGCTCCCCACCTGCAGGGAATTCTTTTTTTAATACTTATTTATTTTCCCTTTTCGTTGCCCTTTTTTTTTAATTGTTGTAGTTATTGTTGTTATCACTGATGCCGTCATTGTTAGATAGGACAGAGAGAAATGGAGAGAGGAGGGGAAGACAGAGAGGGGAAGAGAAAGATAGACACCTGCAGACCTGCTTGACTACCTGTGAAGCGACTCCCCTGCAGGTGAGGAGCTGGGGGCTCGAACCCAGATCCTTACGCCGGTCCTTGTGTTTTGCGCCATGTGAGGGAATTCTTTTTGTAAGTGATGAAGCAGGTTTGCAGGTGTCTATCTTTCTCTCCCCCTCTCTAAATTCTTCTCTGTCCTCTCCAACAATAACAACAGCAGCAACAACAATTAACAACAATAATGGGGAAAAGATGGCTGCCAGGAGCAGTGGATTTGTAGTGCAGGTGCCGAGCCCCAGCAATAAACCTGGAGGCAAAAAAAAAAAAAAAAAGAGAGAGAGAAAGAAAGAAATACAGGGAGGTAGGGCAGGAAGAGAGCTCAGTGGCAGGGCAGTGGACTGGCATGCCACAGGCCTTGGGTTCAGTCCCCAGCACCACCACATGCCAGAGCTGAGCAATGCTCTGCTCTCTTTCACTCTCTCTCCCCTTGTTCATAAAAAGAAAGATCAAGGGAGTCGGGCTGTAGCGCAGCGGGTTAAGCGCACGTGGCGCAAAGCACAAGGACCGGCATAAGGATCCCGGTTCGAACCCCGGCTCCCCACCTGCAGGGGAGTCGCTTCACAGGCGGTGAAGCAGGTCTGCAGGTGTCTATCTTTCTCTCCCCCTCTCTGTCTTCCCCTCCTCTCTCCGTTTCTCTCTGTCCTATCCAACAACAATGACATCAACAACAACAATAATAACTACAACAATAAAAAAAACAACAAGGGCAACAAAAGGGAATAAATAAATAAAATAAATATTTTTTAAAAAAAAGAAAAAAGAAAGATCAAGAATTGCAAGGATTATAAACCCAGATATCCTGCTAATGGGCAAATTCCTAGAAAAAGACTGATTTACTCACAGGCACACATATCTAGGTAGAATGCAGTTCTTTTTTTTAATATGTATTTTATTTATTTATTCCCTTTTGTTGCCCTTGTTGTTTCACTGTTGTAGTTATTGTTGTTATTGATGTTGTTATTGTTGGATAGGACAAAGAGAAATGGAGAGAGGAGGGGAAGACAGAGAAGGGAAGAGAAAGATAGACACCTGCAGACCTGCTTCACCGTCTTTGAAGTGACTCCCCTGCAGGTGGGGAGCCGGGGCTTGAACCAGGATCCTTATGCCGGTTCATTAACGCTTTGCGCCACGTGCGCTTAACCCGCTGCGCTACTGCCTGACTCCCCAGTAGAATGAAGTTCTAATCTAGAAATTCTGATCCTAGGGAAATGGTGAAAGGCGCACAAGGAAAACATCTGTGCTGCTAAGCACAGGCCAGGCAGGCAGGACCCTGGGGCTGGGCAGCTCCTGGGAGGCCCTTGGCTCCTCCTGTGTCACTAGGAGGAGCACTCACTCCAGAAGCCCTTATGGTCAACTGTGCTTCCATGCTGTGGACACTGCTAACACAATGATGGTGTTATACTGCCTGGCTTTCCCTTCTGTTTCCTCATAAATATGGTTTGGTTTTCCAGAGGCTATATGGGAAGAGGCTGATAATGGTTCTGCAGACATCCACAAAACCTAGGAACAAAGACCAAGTCTTTTGCAATAGCTCAGTTAACAAATCAGAGACAGGAGGAGATCTTGGATTGTCCAGGGGCCCTCAGCAGGATCACATGGCCATTGTCAGAGGGAAGCAGGTTAGTCAGGGAAGATATGAAATGCCATGAATATTGGTCACACAAAAGACCTAAAACACCAGAGGTCCCAGGTTCAATCCTTGGCACTACCAGAAGCAGAGCTCAACACTGCTCTGGTTTAAAACTAAATAGGGAAGGGAGTCAGGCAGTAGTGCAGTGGGTTAAGCACACGTGGAGCCAAGGGCAAGGACCTGCATAAGGATCCCAGTTTGAGCCCCCGACTCCCCACCTGCAGGGGAGTCGCTTCACAGGCGGTGAAGCAGGTCTGCAGGTGTCTATCTTCCCCCCCTCTGTTTTCCCCTCCTCTCTCCATTTCTCTCTGTCCTATCCAACAACAACGACATCAATAACAACAACAATAACTACAACAATAAAACAACAAGGGCAATAAAAGGGAAGAAAGAAAGAAATATTAAAAAAAAACTAAAACAACAAGGGCAACAAAAGGGAAAATAAATAAATAAATAAATAAATATAGAAGACAGCGAGATGGAGCAGACATCAGAGTGCTGTGAGGCCCAAGAGCCACTTCTGTGTCTTCATAAAAATTTGGAGATTCATCCAAAGGAAACAAAAACACCAGTTCACAGAGATCTCTGCACACCTATGTCTATAGCCTAGCCTAAACCTGGAAGCAATCCAGATGTCCAATAGCAAATGAGTAGCTGAGGAAGCTGTGGCACATATATACAAAGGAATACTACTCAGTTGTTAAAAATGATATCATCTCCCTGCAAAAAACAAACAAACAAACAAAAAACTATGCTTTAAAGTCTAAAAAAAAAAAAAAGATATCATCTCCTTTACTTCATCTTGGATGTAGCTTGAAGGAATCATGTTAAGTGAGATAAGCCAATAAGAGATGGACAACTGTTGGATGATTATACTTGCAGGTAGAACTTGAGAAACAAGGGGCCAGGTGGGGGCACAGCTGGTTAAGTGCTCATATTACAGTGTGCAAGGACCCAAGTTCAAGCTTGGGTCCCAACCTGAAAGGGAAAAGCCTCCCAAGTGGTGAAGCAGGGCTTCGGGTGTCTCTCTGTCTCCCTCTCTATCCTCCCTTCATTATCAATTTCTCTCTGTCTCTATTCAATAATAAATAAATAATATTGAGAGAGAGAGAGAGAAAGAGAGAAACAAGGGCAGAAAGGGAAACAGAAAGCAAAACTTAGACTAGGTGTGCTGAAATATACAGCAAAGCAAAAGGCTCTGGGGAGGGAAGGGGAGGAAGGGGGAGGAGAGGGCTTTGCGGCCCTGGTACATGATGCTGAAAAAAGACCTAAGCTGGGGTGGGAGGAGGGGATGGGCAGTGAGAGTGTCCTGCAGACACCTGACATGGGGAGATGAGAAACTGTAGCCAACTGTCAGCGGTACTATAAACCATTAACTGCCCCTCCCCCCAGTAAATGACAAAAATAAAAGTGGGATCCACCACACAGATGTGCAAACATCAGGAAACCTGGATACTGAAGCCTCTGAGACAAGCAGGAGGCATGTGGGAGGACAGAGAGGGAGGGAGGGACCAGGGCCCCTACCTTCCTGATGTCTGCTCATATGTGAGAGGAAAGAGGAGGAGGGGCAGAGCCTTCATGTCCCAGTGAAGACCCTGGTGCAGTGCACACACAACAGAGCTGCTGTGACTACGTGGGGGGAAGGATACTGGAAGGCAGATCTGGCTCCTCCTCAGCCACCAACCAGGCAGGTCTAGTGGTCTCTGTGGCAACCATGGCCAACACAGCCCAAAGACAGACCCAAGCCACCTCCTAGAACATGAGATACATACAGTTGGTCATCATTAATAGAGAGCTGGGCATCGATGCACTGGGTTTGTATCTTGGCACAGCCAAGCAGAGGCTGAATACCAGCTCACTGAATACCAACTTGGGAAGGGTGGGACGAAAGGTCTTCAGGAAATGCCAGGAGGTGGCACAGTGGATAAAGTGTAGGGCCACAGCTCAGTCCCCAGCATTGTGTGTATCAGAGTGATGCTCTGCTTCTTTCTCCCTGTACTCCTCTTTTTATTTATTTTTAAAAATATTTTATTTACTTATTTTTAATGAAAGAGACACAGAAAGATAAACACAGAGCATAGCTCAGCTCTGGCTTAGGATGGGGCTGGGGATTGAACCTGGGATTTGGAGCCTCAGGCATAAAAGTCTTTTTGTATAACCATTATGCTGTCTTTCCAGCCCTCTCCTCCTTTCTCTCAAACAAACAAACAAGCCTGTTAAGAAGGAAGTGCCAGAGTGGTTGGGGAAATGGTTCAACTGGTATAACACAGGACTTGCATGCCTTAAGATTCTAGTTTGACTCCCAGTGCTGCATCGTGTTCTGGCTTCTCTCTCTCTCTCTTTCTCTCTGTCTCTCTCCATATAAAATAAATAAATCCTGAAGAAAAAACTAGGGCTAGGGAGATAGTATAATGGTCATATAAAAGAACTCTCATGCCTGAGGCTCTCGGGTCCCAAGTCCAATTTCCAAGATCATCATTAGCCAGAGATGAGCCGTGCTCTGGTAAATAATAATAATGAATAGAAAGGAACAACGGGATGAAAAACTAGCTCACCTGGACAGTGCGCCCACTTTGCCATGTGAATGACCCTGGTTAGCCCAGCACCCACTGCACAGGAGGGCAGTATCTCAACCAGAAAAAAAAAAAAGTCAATTTAGAGGTTCAGTACACTGAAGCCCCAGGAACAATACAAAACAAAAAAACCCCAGAAATTCCAGAATGATTGGGTCACAGCTACCACCTGGCCTGTAGGTCCTAGAAGCCTCTCTCTCCCCCCCCCCCCATATATATGTTTAATAAGAGATACAGAAAGACTCAGAAAGAAAGACCAGAGCAGAAGTCGGGCAGTAGCGCAGCGGGTTAAGCGCAGGTGACGCAAAGCGCAAGGACCAGCTTAAGGATCCCAGTTCAAGCCCCCGGCTCCCCACCTGCAGGGGAGTTCCTTCACAAGCAGTGAAACAGGTCTGCAGGTGTCTAACTTTCTCTCCCCCTCTCTGTCTTCCCCTCCTCTCTCCATTTCTCTCTGTCCTATGCAACAACGACAACAATAATAACTACAACAAGGGCAACAAAAAGGGAATAAATAAATATAAAAAGAAAAAAAGAAAGACCAGAGCACTGCTCAGCTCTGGCTACTGGGGACTGAACCTGTGTCCTCAAAGCCTCAGGTAAAAAAGTGTTTTTGTGGGAGTCGGGCTGTAGCGCAGCGGGTTAAGCGCAGGTGGTGCAAAGCACAAGGACCGGCATAAAGATCCCGGTTCGAACCCCGGCTCCCCACCTGCAGGGGAGTAGCTTCACAGGCGGTGAAGCAGGTCTGCAGGTGTCTGTCTTTCTCTCCCCCTCTCTGTCTTCCCCTCCTCTCTCCATATCTCTCTGTCCTATCCAACAACGATGACAACAACAATAATAACTACAACAATAAAAAACAACAAGGGCAACAAAAGGGAATAAATAAATAAAATAAATATTAAAAAAAAAATTTCTTAAATTAAAAAAAAAAGTGTTTTTGTAGAACTAATATGCTGTCTCCCTAACCCAAGAAGCCTCATAAAGTAGCTGATATCTTCCCCAAACTCAGGCCCAAATGAGGCAACCCTGGCCAAACCCTGGCCTCCAGTCTGCATGCTCACCTGTGTTGGAGTCTGCACTGAACTCAGGGTACAGCTCGCCATGCTGTGCTGCCTTGGTCTGCTCCTCCAAAACCTGGTCCAGGATGTCCAGTCCAGAAGCTACGTCGTGTGGAGTTAGGTCAAAGGAGGCTGACTCCTCACACATCTTCTCCTGGGAGCCCGAGTACAGTCCACCATCAGGTGAGGGGGAGCCCAGGAGCATGGATGGACTGGGGTGCAGGGGAAAAAGGAAGCAGAGAGCCCCCACCCCATGTCTAAGGCTTGAAAAACAGTCTCACTTGAGCTGCGAACATTTAATTGGGAGGTTTCCCAATGAAGTCTAGATTTCTGGGGCGGCTGAAGAGAGAGCTCGCTGAATAGGATGTGTGACCTGGCAGGTGCAGGGGTCAGTTTTGAGCTTGGGCACTACATGGGCGGTGCTACAGCACCAGAGAAAATTCTGGTTCTGGTGCTGTGGTCTCTCTCTTCATCTCTATCTGAATGGAAAAGCAGTCTAGAGCATGAAATTATATAGCCATGAAGCCCTGGCTCCACACAAAACAGATAAAAATCTAGGTTTAAGGACTGGCAAGGTGGCTCAGTGGTTGAAGCCTTGCATGCAGGCCCTAAATTTGATTCAAAGTACCACATAACAAAAGGACCAGACAAAAATCACAGTACCAAAAATAGAAAGAAAGGAAAAAAAAAAAGAAGCACGTTGGTCTGTCTCTCTCACTTATAGGGAAAAAAATAAATAAATAAAACCTAGATTTCTGATTCCTCTTAAGTGTAGCATCTGGTCCACTGAACACACTGTCCCTGTGACAACTAATGGAACCACACAGGAGCCCGAGACTCTAGAGTGACAGCATGGCTGCCCCATGGCAACCCTCTGTGTGTCCCAGTCAAGGCTGATCAGGCCTAGAGGCTCAGGGTGCCATGCAGAAGCTGCAGGAATGGTGGGGGCATGGGTACAGGGGACCATGCCAGGAGGCATCTCTGCAAACCATACTGGGGTGTGGCCACCAGGGGGAAATCATGGAGCAGGGCCACCCAGGAGAACAGGAGACAAAACTGGGACCAAGTTCACTCAGGCAGGAGGAGCCCTGGGGGATGTTGGGAAACAGGCCAAGCCAGGAGATCATGCAGCTCCCCTGGGTGCATCTGGTCTGGGCGGTGAGAAGCAAGTAGTCTGCACCATATGAAACCATATGCCAAGGGTTTCTGCAGATAAGCTGGAGTGGAGGGCAGAGAGGTACCTGAACCCCTACTCACCACGTTGTGTGCTTCGTCAAAGATCACTACTGTGCCCTTCAGGTCGATGCCATGTGCCCGGCGGCTCTAGAGCAAAGGGGCAGGAGGCAAGGCTGGCATGAAGTGGCTCAGAAGCCAGGGAGCAAGGGGACACAGCACTGTGGGGAGGCATCACACCCACTGCACAGGGGCAACTGGCAGAGGCTGCCTGGCATAATCCCTGTAAACTGGATGCCAGGTGTCAGCCCCAGGACAAGGGGCAGGTGTGGGGCCCGGGTGAGGATGGCCCAAGGCCCAGAAAGCATCTCCCCACAGTTCTCAGTTAAATTTTTGAAATGTTGTGGTCCAGGGCCAGGCGGTGGCTCACCTGGTTAAGCACATTATTATAATGCGCAAGGAGCCGGGTTTGAGTCCCCAGTCCCCACCTGCAAGGGGAAAGCTTTGCAAGTGGTGAAGCAGTGCTGCAGGTGTCTCTCTGTCTCTCTCCCTCTCTATCACCCCCTTCCCTCTTGATTTCTGGCTGTCTCTATCCAATAAATAAAGATAATAAAAAAATTTTTTCTTAATGTTGTGGTCCGAGAGGTGGTGCAGTAGATAAGGTATTGGACTCTCTAGCATGAGGTCCTAAATTCAATCCCCAGCAGCACATGTACCAGAGTGATATCTTGTTCTTACTCTCTCTTCTCCCATCTTTCTCATAAATAAATATTAAAAAAAAAAGCTTTAAAATGTCTGGGCTCTTTCTCTCTCTGGCCTACATGCCCTTAAAGCATTTATTTCTTCTATTTTTCTATCCCTGCTTTGTTTTTGTTTTTAAATATTTTTTATTTATTTTCATTTTTGTTGCCCTAGTTGTTCTTTTTGTTGTTGTTGTTGTTATTGATGTCATCTTTGTTAGATAGGACAGAGAGAAATGGAGAGGAGGGGAAGACAGAGAGGGGGAGAGAAAGACAGACACCTGCAGACCTGCTTCACTGCTTGTGAAGCGACTCCCCTGCAGATGGGGAGCCAGGGGCTCAAACCGGGATCCTTACGCTGGTCCTTGCACTTCACACCACATGCATTTAACCTGCTGCGCTACTGCCCAACTCCCCCTGCTTTTTTTGAAATAGATACTTGTCTCCCTGAAACAAAACAAAAATGGTTTTCAGATACCTGTATGTTTTAGTTTTCCCCTGGTTTTAAAAAGATGAGGCTGCAGTGGTCCGGGAGGTGGCACAGTGGCCAAGACACTAGTCTCTCAAGCATGAGGTCCTGAGTTCGATCCCCGGCAGCACATGTACCAGAGTGATGGCTGGTTCTTTCTCTCCTATCTTTCTCATGAATAAATAAATTAATTCTTTAAAAAAAAAAAAAAAGATGAGGCTGTGGGGGTCAGGCAGTAGCGCAGCAGGTTAAGTGCACATGGCGCAAAGCGCAAGGACCAGCATAAGGATTCTGGTTCGAGCCTCCCAACCTGCAGGGGAGTCGCTTCACAAACGGTGAAGCAGGTCTGCAGGTGTCTTGTCTTTCTCTCCCCCTCTCTGTCTTCCCCTCCTCTCTCCATTTCTCTCTGTCTTATCCAACAACGAACGACATCAACAATAACAATGATAACTACAACAAGGCTACAACAACAAGGGCGACAAAAAGGTGGAAAAAATGGTCTCTAGGAGCAGTGGATTCATGGTGCAGGCACTGAGCCCCAGCAATAACCCTGGAGGCAAAAAAAAAAAAAAGATGAGGTTGCATGTTTTAGGGGTACAATTTCATTCCTCTTCTTGACTTGCTACCACAACATGCCACCAGCAAAGCAATGACTATTATTATTATTACTATTATTATAATCATCATCACCAGGGTTATCGCTGGGGCTCAGTGACAGAGGCATTATGAATCTATTTCCAGCAACCATTTTTTTCCTTTTTATCTGTTCCATTTTATTTGATAGGACAGAGAAAATTAAGAGGGGAGGAAGTGACAGAGGAGAAAGACACCTGCAGACCTGCTTCACTGCTTGTGAAGCTTTTCCCAAATGGCAAAATATTTGCTCAACCAGCTGAACCCGTTCTGTTATGCATCCAGGATTAAGCCAACCAGCCAGCCAGCCAGACACACACACACACACTCCACTCGCTCACTCACTACCACCTCCCTAGCCCAATCCATTATTATTATTTTGAGAGAGACAGAGGCTGTACCACCACTCCACCATCCACAGAACTTCCCCAGTGCCATCCAGTGCTTCCAAGTGACATTGGAGTTTGAACTCAGTGCACACACAAGAAGGCATCTGCTCTGCCAAGTAAGCTGTCTCCTGGTCCCTGTTCTGTTATGTCATTTTATTTTTAAGTTTTAATGCAGTGCCAAGCAGTGAACCCAGGGCATTCTACATTTTGTGATACCAGTAAATCCTCTCCTAGCTCAATTTCTTCTTTTTAATTAAAAAATAAAATAATAATTAGGGGGACCAGGGGTAGATAGCATAATGGTTATACAAATAGACTCTCCTGCCTGAGTTTAAGTTCAATCCCCTGCACCATCATAAACCAGAGCTGAGAAATGCTCTGGTAAAAAATTAGTAAGTGGGGGTCGTGCGGTAGCGCAGTGGGTTAAGCACACGTGTCGTAAAGCGCAAGGACCAGCATAAGAATACCAGTTCAAGTCCCTGGTTCCCCACCTGCAGGGGGTTGCTTCACAAGCAGTAAGCAGGTCTGCAGGTGTCTATCTTTCTCTCCCCTTCTCTGTCTTCCCCTCCTCTCTCAATTTCTCTCTGTCCTATCCAACGACATCAATAACAACAATAAAAACCACAATGATTAAAAAAAAAAAAAAACAGGGCAACAAAAGGGGAAAAAATAATAAGTAAATAAAATAAAATAAAATTTTCTAAAAAGGAGAGTACTCTAAAAAAATAAATAGCAAGGGGTAGATAGCATAATGGTTATGCAAACAGACTGTCATGCCTGAGGTTTCAAAGTCCCAGGTTCAATCCCCTGCACCACCGTAAACCAGAGGTGATCAGTGCTCTGGTTAAAAAAAAAAAAAAATAGGGGGAGTCGGGCAGTAGCACAGCGAGTTAAGTGCATGTGGCATGAAATGAAGTGCAAGGACTGGTGTAAGGACCCCGGTTTGAGCCCCCAGCTCCCCACCTGCAGGGGAGTTGCTTCACAGATGGTGAAGCAGGTCTGCAGGTGTCTGTCTTTCTCTCTCCCTCTATCTCCCCTCCTCTCTCCATTTCTCTCTGTCCTATCCAATGACAGCAACAACAACAACAACAGCCACGGCAATAATCCTGGAGGCAAAAATAAATAAATAAGTAAGAGGGGGCGGGCAGTGGCACAACAGGTTAAACACAAATGGCGTGAAGCACAAGGACTGGTGTAAGGATCCTGGTTCAATCCCCCAGGTCCCCACCTGCAGGGTGGTCACTTCATGGGCGGTGAAGCAGATCTGCAGTTGTCTCTTTCTCTCCCACTCTGTCTTCCCCTCCTCTCTCAATTTCTCTCTGTCCTATCCAACAATAACAACAAGGGCAACAAAAATGGGGGGGAGGGAATGGCCTCTATGAGCAATGGATTCATACTGCAGGCACCAAACCCCAGCAATAACCCTGGAGGCAAAAAAAAAATCCATAAAATAAAATTAGGGGGCCAGGTGGTGGTTCACTTGGTTAGATGCACACATTACAGTGTGCAAGGACCTGGGTTCAAGCTTCTGGCCCCCACCTTTTTTATGAGTGGTCTCTCTTTTGTCCTCTATCTCCCCCTGCCCTTTCAACTTCTCTCTCAGTCTCTATCCAAAATAAGTTTTTTTTTTTTTTAGAAAATTAGCAGACCAGGAAGTAGCACAGCTGAACTCAAGCATGAGGTCCTGAGTTCAACCCCTGCAATTAGAGTGATGTTCTGGCTCTTGCCCTCCCACCCCACCCCATTAATTAATAAATATTCACAAAGTTATTTTCCTTTTTGGGTTGGAGTCCCCTGCCTGCATAATTTCTCTTTTTTCATGGGGCCAAGGGACACCACAGCATGAGAGCTCCCGCAGGTCATGGTATTCCTAGGAGATACTGGGGACTCAAATCTGAGCTGTGCAAATGGTAAAGTACACATCCTTCCATGAATCTTTTGCTTTCATTTTTTACAATAATTGATTGGCTGATTGATGTAAACAGTGAAGCTGAGAGAGAAGAGGGAGACAGAGTGGGAGAGAGACCCCTGCGGCACCGTTTCACTTCTCATGAAGCTTTCCCCTGTAGATGGGGATGGAAGCCATGTGTGTCTGAGCTGAGATAGCTCTGCAGCTGAGAGTGGGCAAGTGGTTAGACGGGCAGAGCTCTGGAATAGCATGCCTGAGGCTCCTGCTTTGATCCCAGCACCAAATGTACCAGAGTCCTACTCTGGCTTCTCATTCTCCCTCTATTTCTGTCTTTCACATGGATAATAAAGAAGGTAATTTTTTTTTCCAGATACCAGGGGTAGAGAGTGGGGGGTAGGTGAGGGGGCAGAGAAAGAATGAAAGAGGCCATAGTATTGATGCTTCCTTCAATATGTGTCGGGCTGAGCTTCACTGATGGGAGACAGACGACCAGGGACTCATGGCTGGGTTGTATGCAGTATCTCTTTATTCATGCAGGACGCAGTGCAATCTAAGCCAAGCTAAACTAAACTAAAGTAAAACTCACAATGCTGTCCTTATATATACTTGCCAAGTAGGGTGTAAACAGGATGTGATGGTGGAGAGGGTGGAGAGAAAAGTGACTGGTGAAATCAGGGTGTGACACGGAGAGGGGGCGGAGCAGGCGAGAATTCTACCACAGAACCACCAATGCCCTGGAGGGAGGGTGGTGCTTAGTTAACAGTGGTTTATGTCAATAGACCGCAGCTTTGAGTGGGATCAAACCAATGCCCTGCAGGCATGCCGGTGCTTAGTTAAGCAGGATTAGAGACAGAAGGGGGGGGCTGGCATACTACCCAACAAATATGGTGGGGCCCAGACTCAATCCTGGCTTGTGCACATAGCAAAGCAGTGCACCATCCAAATGAGCTATTTCATTGGTCCCATGATTTTTAAAAAAAAGGAGGGAAAGAAAGAGATTTATGTATTTATGAGGCCAGGAAGAGGAAGAGAGAGAGCCAAAGCGTCACTTTGATACATGCTATGCTGGGGATTGAACTCAGGACCTTATCCATTGTACCACCTCCCATGCTACAATAAAATAAATCTTTGGAAACAGAAAGAGAAGGGGCCAAGCAGTGGCACACCCAGCTGAGTACAAATATTACCAGGCACAAGGACCCAGGTTTAAGCCCTCAGCTGCCACCTGCAGGGGGAAGCTTTGTGAGCAGCGAAATGGCTCTGCAGTTGTCTCTCTTTCTCCCTCTCTCTCACGCACACATGCCATCTCCCCATACCCTCTTGATTTTTCTGTCTCAATCCAATAAATAATAACAATAATAAAGAAACAAAAAAAAAAAAAGAAGGAAGAAAATAAAGAGAAAAAAAAAGAGAGAAATCTCAGCCTGTCCTGAATGGCAGTGATGTAGGAAATCACTCCTGTGAGTCTTAGTCCCACTCCTCCCCTGCACCCACCCCAGTTCCTGGCTTCTCTTGGGCCAAGTACTGGCAGAGAATGACTCTTCTTCACAGCTCTTCAGCTTTTTCATTTCTTGGGAAAACCTAACATGGTGCTACTCCCACTAGGGACCCCGACAGGTCTGCTGCAGGGAGGTTGGGGTGGCCCCTTCTCACCAGCTGGCTATGACTGAGTGTGCATCTCCACACACCCACAGCAAATGCTTGCCCCTTCCCCACTCAGTGTGCTCATCCCACTGTCCTGAGACACAGCCTCAGCAGGCATGGTCCCACCCTCCTGGCTGAGGACCTGAGGCCCTCAAGCATCATGGACTTTGTCCCCTACCTGAGCCAGAGTCCCACACAAGTGGTGTGGCCCGGCCCAGCACCCCACTCAAAGGCCCTGTTCACTGTGCTCAGTGCGGGAGCTCACCTTGCTGTCCAGCAGGTAGTTGTAGGGCATGAAGATGATGTCAGCCTGCTGCCTCAGGTTCCGGGACAGGTAGTAAGGACACACCCTGGAGCAGGGTGGGAGAGGCACTAGGGGTGCTGCTCATGGAGCCAGGAGGGCAGCTGAACCCTCACGGGTACTCCTCAGGTGTAGGAGCAAGGGGTCCAGGCTGGGAGTACCCTGTACCCCCTGGGGCACATGAAGAAGGTGCCTGGATCTGGCTCAGCGTAGTAATTGGGATGCAGGAGACTCACAGCAGGCAAGAGCCAGAGATCCAAGCTCAGTAGGCCAGGCATGTGCCTCACTGCACACAAGGCACAGGTTCAAGTCCTGGCACCAGATGGTAGTGCCATGGCATTGGGGGTATCTTGGCAGTGGAGGGGGGTAAAACCTCTTTCCCTTTCTCTGTGTGTGTCTACATGAAGGAAAAAGTGGGCCCAGGAGTGGTGAGATCATTCACATGTGAGGCTCTGACTCTCCAAAATATAATACAGGGACCAGGCAGTGGTGCACTCAGTAGAGTATACATGCTACCCTGCACCAGGACCCAGGATCAACCCTGCCCCCCTCCACTTCCCGGGTGGGTCAATAAGGTCCTCAGAAACACTACCCCTATCTCTGTCTGATTGTCTTGTCCTGTCTCAGCCTGAAGTCTGAGCAGCAAACAGCAGAGGAGCCAGGCTTGAGCTTGTTGCAGCTGGTGAACGGCAGCATGGCCTGCAGGTCACTAAGGCCAGGCTGGCTGTGGGAGAGACTGGAGGGCAAGGCAGCATTCTCTCTACTCCTCAAAATGCTGAGCAAGTAAAGGGACAAAGTGCACACTGGGGAGGCAGGTGCCGGGCCTGGGGCCTTACTTGTGCTTGTTCCCACCGCGAACCAGGTCCTCGATGTCCAGGATTGGGGTGGCCAGTTCCTCCTCTAGGCTCTTCTCTGCAGACAGGGCAGGGGCACACTCCCTCAGTTCCCCAAGAACCCCCAAAGTAGGTCATGGAGACAACCGCCCTGAGACGTTGCCTTGGACAGGAATAGGTGTCCAGCCACCTGGGAGTCAGCAGTCAGGTCCCCAGGGAGGGCCCCAACCTGAAGCAAGAGGGAGCCAGCATGGGGGGGAGGGGAGAGCTCAGCCCATCACTGTCCCTCAGCAATGCTCAAGGACCTCAGTGGTAGCACCTGCTCCTCTGCCCCTCCCCCAAAACTTGGGTGGGCCTCTCTCTAAGGGAAAGTCATCTCCTCGGGAGCTGTCACCCATCCCTGTCTGCCAGGTGCAGAGAGCCCACACTACCATATCTGAGGGCAGGCGGCCCAAGGAAGAAAAGACTTGGGCAAGAGTCACATGCCAACAGGCCCCACTGAGGAACAGAGCAGGACCAGGCTCTCCTCCAGCGGCAGCCGGAGTCCCGAGGGCCCTCCAATGACAGCAGACACCAGGCCCAGCCCTGACTCCAAAGGCCTAGATGACTCAACCCCAAAACTTCCACAGGAGAGCATGGAGGGAGCAGAAGGTAAGCCACTGGCAGCACCTGAGACCAAGAAGCAGTTCAGCAATAAGGGAAGGGAAGGGCCAAGAAGGGGGCACAAGGAGGAGTGACAAGAGTAAAGGGGTGGCTGCTATCCTCACCCCTCCCCTGTACCCCTTTATATCTCTCAGGGACCCTCGGGAAAGGGGACTGCAGTGGCTATACCCAGTGGTGCCCACAGGCTTTGACATAAGGAGAGCAGGACACTGCCCCTATCCCCATGCCAGGGGCAGAGAAAGGACAACTCTACGGAGCATCCAGGCAACCACCGGCTTGTGGGGGAGCAGAGGGGACAGGAGGGAAGGGGCAGAGCCATTTCAGAGACCAACTGCCCCCCAGGCTTGGCACCAGCAGATGAGGCAAAGCAAGGTAGTCACAGCCACGGGCACCAGCCACAGGCACATTCTGGGCACTTGCTCACCTTCCACGTTGTTGTAGAAGTGACAGGAGCGGCTCGTCACCTTCTTGCGGCACAGGTGAATCTGAGAGAAGGACAAGGTCCCAGCTGTGGCATAGCTGAGGCAGGGCAGGGCCCTGGGCTTGTAGGGGGCAGGCTGACAGGCACAGTATCAGGTGCACAAGAGCCAAACCCTGTTCTGCACCCCACACTGACACGCCCCCTCCCACATACCCCTGCAGCCTACCTGCATGTGCATGTTACTCTCTTGCTTCTTCACCTCAGGGTGGATGCACAGCTGTTCCCGAGAGCCCAGCACACATACCCGGGGCCTGTGGGGAGGCGGGGCCAGTGAGACAGCTCAGCAGGCAGACCTAGGTTCCAGCCCAGCCCCCACTGCACTGGAAGAGGCTCCAGGGCCGAGGTGTGTTCCCCTTTCTCTCTATCTGAAAGAGGCCACCCCTGTGGCCAGAGGCAGGGTGTACGTAGACAAACAGAACATGCCCAGGACTGGGGAGGAGCTTCCTGTACAAATCCCAGAGTCAACAGACAACATGGCAGGAAACAGAGTGAACAGGACTCCTGTGCTTCCACAGAGATGCTGTCTTCTCCAAGAGAGGCTGGAGCAGTACGCTCAGACTGGGCAGCCGTGCAGGCTCAGGCTTGCCCATAAAGCCCTGTTCCCAGCTACCTGTGCGGGACACGGCCCACAACCACTGGGGCTCAGGCACTGAAGGTCAGTGCAGGACCTTAAAGCTGCTTCTTTGGGGCTAGGAAGTGGTGTGCCTGGTTGAGCGCACATGTTACCATGAGCAAGGGCCTGGGTCAAGCCCTGGCCCCCACCTGCAGGGCGGAAGCTTTATGAGTGGTGAAGCAGGTCTACAAGTGTCTCTCTATCTCCCCTTTCCTATCATTTTTCTGTCTATCCAATAACTAGCTAACTAAAAATTTTTAAAGCCACTTCTTCAAAGTTGTGGATCCCAGAGAGACTGCCCTCCCCCTGGCCCACCCGGAGTACTCAGGCAGGACTCTACAGTATGAAAGGAGGTAGGTGTGAACTCAGTAAGACTTACCGGTAGGAAGTATTCCGAAGCTCGCTGATGACTTGTGTGAGCTGTGAGTGGGTCCTGGAGGCATAGATGATCTTGGGGATGTCCATGTAGCAAGCTGCCCGAGGACAAGGAAGAAAGGGTCAGAGGTGCTAGGCTGTTCACCTGGGGGGGAGGGATTGGATCACCGCTCACTGCCCCTGATAATAGAGATCAGGAAGCTAGGAGTGGGTTAAGTGGGTCTCTACTATGTCCTACTTTGCCAGTCAGGCTCTGACCCAGAGTTTTCAGCTGAGATTGTGATGTGACTCAGTAGTGACAGAACAATTTGTTCAACTCTGCTCAAGAGCCTGGCCCGCTCTCTGCACCCTACCCACTGTACCCCTTCCTTAATACCCCCTGCCAGGTTGGGGCCAGGGCTGGGAAGAGCTGGCTGGAGAATCAGCTATAGCATCTCTCTCTCTCTCTTTTTTTTATTTTTTTTTTGTTTTACCACAACACGCCCAGCTCTAGTTTATGGGGGGGAGGGGGGATTGAATCTGGGACTTTGGAGCCTCAGGCATGAGAGTCTCTTTACATAACCATTAAGCTATCTACACCCTCCCTCACCTATAGCATCTCCATCGGTGGCTGCATTCCCCCAGGATGCCAAGGCCCGGTGGGAGAAGAGCTCCCCTTCTGTCCTCTCGGCAATCTTCCGGGCAGAGATGGTGTCTCGGAGGTGTTCCCGCCAGGCCAGTGTGGCACAGAGCAGGCACAGAGTCTTCCCAGTGCCTGTGGGGCTCTCCAGGATGCCATTCACACTCTGGAGGTGGATGGGGAAAAGGACACAGGAAGGTGGGGAATGCATGGGGCCACTGAGAGACAAGCCTGGCCCTTATCCAGGAGCAAAGCTCACCTAGTGGGTGAAAGGAGACTTCCCCTCTCAAAACCAAAATGCTGGAGGTGACTTCGGCCTTTGTCAGCACACAGTTTACTGCACATTACCCAAAATGCAATAGCATTTTTCCAGCCTAATATAAATAGTAAGGTGACTAATTAGGTGCCAAGTCTCAAAATAGGAGGTTGTTCTGTGATTCTGAATCCAGGAATTGACACTGTCCTATCTGGTTGGAATCTGATGGCCTACATAGCTCTGGTATGGGAGCCCGAGCAGCAACCTCCATAAGCTAGGATGACACAAAGGTACATCTACAGAGCTGAGTGCCCAGCAGGAATGAGAACCGGCTCCCTCCTTGCTGTAGGATTGTATTTCCACAAAGTCAGTCAGGAGCCCAGCAGCAGAATCGGCTGGGGTGGGGGTGGCACTTGAGCATTGGACTTAAAAGCATAAGTTTGATCCCCAGAACTACATGTGTAGTGATGTTCTGGATTGTATATGCACATGCACTCAGGTCCTCCCCCCTTTTGTTAATAAGTCTTAGGAGAAAAAGATAGTGAAAAGTGGTCTAGGAAGTGGAACAGTAGATAGAGTGTTGGATTCTTGAACATGAAGCTCTGAGTTTGACCCCATGCAATGAATATACCAGAATGATGCTCTAGTTTGTTTGTTCTCTCTCTCTCTCTCCACAGAGAGCAGGAAGACAGATAGGTAGCAGGCCTTGGCTCAGTCGGGAGAATTACCTTCTGCAGACACTCCAGGACCTTGGTCATGTACTCCTCTTGGCATTTGTATGGCTGGAAGGGGAAGTCCACTGTCACACCACTCAGGGTGATTTGGGGCATCTCAAGTCTATTCTCAGAAGTAGGCTTGCTGGCTGTGTGTGTGTGTCTATGAGACAAAATTCCCCCTGAAAACAACAGGGCCTCTGTCAGTCCAAGTGAGCAATGCCAGGACACCACAATGTGGTCTACAGGAACTGCTGCCGCACAGAGATGACAATGATAAGGCCGCAGCCGGCCTTTCTGGAGCACCAGAAATCACAGGAGGCCGTTTCAGGAAGCACCTGCTGTTACAGCGCCTGTGATACCTTGTCACTAGAAGCTTGGGGAGTGAAACAGCTCTAAGAGGCGGCCTCAGGCACCACTACCCTCCTCTAGAAGAGTCAATCCTTTTACAGAGATAAGAAGAACCCACGGGCAGCTTCCACACGCTCCACTTACAATACCACACCCGCCCCCCAGATTAGGGCAGAAGATGCCTGAATCCCAGGCGAGCAAGCAGGTATCACCAAAAGGCAAGTGCGCTCTTCTAGTAACCAGGAGAAACAAACAAACTTCTAAATATTGAATGACCAGGGCCGGGTCACTCGGGGAACTGAGCCAGAAGTGGCGCCCAAAGTCCCGGGCACAAAAAAACTACGAGCCCCAGAATGCAGCGCGGCCAAGCTGCCAGCAAGCAGCCCATGGGTGGCGCAGAGCCTGCCGGGAGCTGTGGTCTCAGAAAAAGCTGCGCTCCAGCTAGTGGATCAGGGAAATGCCCAAGATCCAGGGTCTCCATCACTCACTCGCGCCTGTGGAGAGACTTCCGAGACTGGCGATCTCCAGAAACTCGCTCTTATCTGGCTAGGCACCGCTACCGACTCACCTGCCGGTCGCCAGTAGGTCGGAACTTCGCGGGCTTAGGCTCAAGAGTGTCTGACCTCCAAGCACTTCCGGACCCTTTTCCGGTCCTTTAGATAAATACTCCGGTGGGAAACAATTCCTCCGCGCCGAGGGGTCCGCTTGACCTGTGAGCTGTGCGCTGCCCCAGCCATGGGCCCTCAGTACAGAGCTACAATCCCACCGCCTTCAACGACGACATCAATAAAAATAACAATAATAACTATGACAATAAAACAAGGGCAACAAAAGGTAATAAATAAATAAATATTTAAAAAAAATAATAAAAGGGGAGTCGGGCTGTAGCGCAGCGGGTTAATCGCAGGTGGCGCAAAGCACAAGGACCGGCATAAGGATCCCGGTTCGAACCCCGGCTCCCCACCTGCAGGGGAGTCGCTTCACAGGCGGTGAAGCAGGTCTGCAGGTGTCTTTCTCTCCCCCTCTCTGTCTTCCCCTCCTCTCTCCATTTCTCTCTGTCCTATCCAACAACGACAACAATAATAATAACTACAATAATAAAACAACAAGGGCAACAAAAGGGAATAAATAAATAAAATAAAGAAAACCAAAAAATAATAATAATAAAAGAAAGATGTAGTATCATTCTCCTAGAAACCAGAGCACAGTTCCGGTACATGAAAAAGCACAGAGCTAAGATTAAACCAGGAGTCTTGGGCATGTAAGGCCAGTACTTGGAGACTCAACAGCCTCCCAGGCCAGAGCTGGATGTGAGGACTGGACCCTCTAAGGATGTGTAAACTACCTGGTCACACATGACTGAGCACAGACTCCACAGCCTCCTAGAAATTAAAGCATGTACATCCTGATGTACAGAATCTTGCCCCGAGAGATGCGGGGAGAGGAACACTTAAGAAAGTTCCACCCAGCAAGCACAGCACTGTGATCGAGTCAACACACTTACTTATTGACTATTGTTCTTCTTTTAGCGTTTGCCATTGACTATTGTGATTTATTTAAAATAAATTACTGTTATTTATTTTAAAATTTTATATATTTGCTTTTATTTTGGATAGAGAGACAGTTGACAGGGGAGGAGGAGACAAACAACTGCAGCGCTATTTAACTTGTTGTGAAACTTCCCCCCTGTAGATAGGTACCAGAGGCTTGAACCTGTGTTCTTGTACTCTGTGATATATGTGTTCAACCAGGTGCACCACTGTCTGACCTCTATTATTGATTTTCTTTAAATTTTATTTATTTACTTGTTTATTTATTTTGTTGCCTTTGTTGTTTTTTGTTGTTGTAGTTACTATTGATGTTGTCATCATTGGAGAGAAATGGAGATAGGAAGGGAAGACAGAGGGGGAAAGAGACTCCTGCAGACCTGCTTTGCCACCTGTGAAGTGAATCCCCTGTAGGTGGGGAGCTGGGGGCTGGAACCGGGATCCTTACGCTAGTTCCGTTCCTACTCTTTGTGCTACCTGTGCTTAACCCACTGCGCTACTGCCCGACTTCCTGATTTTCTTTATATGAAACTGGGGCCTCACATATGTGTTCTTACGCCTCTGGGTTGCTTTATTTATTTATTTACTTTTCCATTTCATTTTATTTATTCATATTTTTTAATTTTTTTATTGTCCTTACTTATTGGATAGAAACAGTCAGAAATCGAGAGCGAATAGGGGTATATAGCAGAAGAGTGATAGAGAGACACCTGCAGCACTGCTTCACCACTTGCAAAGCTTTCCCCCTACAGGTGGGGACCAGGGGCTTGAATCTGGGTCCTTGTGCACCTGGGTCCTTGAACATGGGCACTCAACCAGGTGCACATCTACCCAGCCCTATTTATTTTATTTTTAATTCAGACAGAGAGGAAGAGAGATAACACAGCCCCAGTGGCATGGCACCTTCCCTGTTATTCATTTACTTGTTTATTTTTAGATAGAGACAGAGACAGAGAAAGAGAGTGAAAGACCACAGCACTGACGCTTCCTTCAGCACACTTGTGGGTTGTTTCTAATTTGGGTTGTGTATATGGCAAAGCAATACACTATCTAGGTAAGCTACTTTGCCAGCCTATTCATTTATTTACTTTCTTTTTTAAAATTTCTTTATTGAGGAATTAATGGTTTGCAGTTGACAGCAAAACACAATAGTTTGTACATGCATGACATTTCCCAATTTCCCACATAACAATTCAAGCCCCACTAGGTCCTCCTCTGCTATCATGTTCCAGGACCTGAAGCCCTCCCCTCACCCCAGTGTCTTTTCCTTTGGTGCAATACACCAACTCCAGTCCAAGTTCTGCTTAGTGTTTTCCCTTCTGATCTTGTTTTTCAGCCTCTGGCTATGAGTGAGATCATCTCATATTCATTCTTTTGTTACTTTTTAAATTATTATTTATTTTCCCTTTTGTTGCCCTTGTTGTTTTATTGTAGTTTGTAGTTATTATCATTGTTGTTGTTGATGTCGTCATTGTTGGATAAGAAAGAGAGAAATGGAGAGAGGAGGGGAAGACAGAGAGGGGGAGAGAAAGAGAGACACCTGAAGACCTGCTTCACCACCCGGTAAAGCGACTCCCCTGCAGGTGGGGAGCCTGGGGCTCGAATCGGGATCCTTACGCTGGTCCTTGAGCTTTGTACCACATGCGCTTAACCCTCTGTGCTACCGTGTGACCCCCCCCATTCTTTTGTTTCTGACTTATCTCAACATAGTTTCTTCAAGCTCCACCCAAGATGGAGTGATGAAGGTGAATTCACCATTTTTAATAGCTGAGTAATATTCCATTGTGTATATAGACCACAACTTACTCAGCCATTCACCTGGGTTGCTTCCAGGTTTTAGCTATTACAAATTGTGCTGCTATGAACATAGGTATACACAAATCTTTTTGGTTGATTGTATTGGGTTCCTTGAGATATAACCCCAGGAGAGGAATTGCAGGATCATAGGGTAGGTCCATTTCTAGCCTTCTGAGAGTTCTCCAGATGGCTCTATACAGGGGTTGGACCAATTGACATTCCCACCAGCAGTACTGAAGGGTTCTTTTGTCCCCGCAATCTCTCCAGAATTTGTTGCTGCTACCTCTTTCTTCTTCTTTTTTTTTTTTTTTTAAAGAAAAGACTATTAATTGAAGGGCGTTGGGCAGTAGCACAGCGGGTTAAGTGCACGTGGCACAAAAAGACTATTAAATGGGAGTTGGGTGGTAGTGCAGCGGGTTAAGCACATGTAATGTGAAGCACAAGAACTGGCGTAAGAATCCCAGTTCAAGCCCCCGGCTCCCCACCAGCAGGGGAGTCGCTTCACAAGCAGTGAAGCAGGTCTGCAGGTGTCTGTCTTTCTCTCCCCCTCTGTCTTCCCCATCTCTCTTGATTTCTCTCTGTCCTATTCAACAATGATGACATCAATAACAACAACGATGATAACTACAACAATAAAAAACAACAAAGGCAACAAAAGGGAAAATAAATAAATATATTGTCGGGTTGCGTCTCGGGGGAGAGAGAAGAGACCAGGAACTCGATGTGGAGCGGGAAAGCAAAACGTTCCCCACCAGAGCTGGGTGTGAGCACACAGGTTCAGGCCATGTGGAGCTAGCAAAATGGCCGCCTCCCACTATGCCCACCAGCCCTTCTCCAGATAGGGATGCAAAAGAGAAAAGAGGGCGAAACTGGAACAGCAGCAGGTTTTATAGGGTAAAAACCGGAAGTGGCAAGTTGGAAATGGAAATGACTAGGAAAGGGGGTGGAGAGAGGCAAAAGGCATGCTGGGAAGGTGAAAGCGTCCTTAGCAACTGTTGGCGATGGTTTTAACTGAATTAGCAATATCCTGAGGGGATAACGTGGTGGGGATCTTTCAGGCAAACCAATGATTATGTAAGCAGAGCTGGGGGGCTGGCTTTAAGGCCCAACTATATATATACTATTAATTAATGAGAAAGATAGGAGGAGAGAAAGAACCAGACATCACTCTGGTACATGTTCTGCTGGGGATTGAACTCAGGATCTCATGCTTGAAAGTCCAGTACTTTATCCATTGTGCCACCTCCTGGACCACCTGCTACCTTTTCTAATGTATGTCATTCTCACAGGAGTGAAATGGTATCTCATTGTTGTCTTTATTTGCATTTCTCTGGCAATCAATGACTTGGAGCATTTTTTCACATGTTTGTTGGCCTTTGGATCTCTTCTGTAGTGAATATTCATATCCTCTCCCCATTTTTGGATTGGGTCATTTGTTTTCTTGTTGCTGAATTTGATGAGCTCTTTATATATTTTGGTTATTAGCCTCTTGTCTGATGTATGGCATGTAAAGATCTTTTCCCATTCTATGGGAGGTCTCTGTTTGGGTGATGGTTTCTTTTGCTGTGCAGAAGGTTTTCAACTTGATGTAGTCCCATTGGTTTATGTTTGATTTATTCTTCTTTGTAATTGGATTTCTTTCACTGAAGATGTCTTTAAAATTTATACAGAAGGGAGTTAGGTGGTAGCACAGTGGGTTAAGCACAGGTGGCACAAAGCACAAGGACTGGTGTAAGGATCCCGTTTCGAGCCCCCGGCTCCCCACCTGCAGGGAAGTCGATTCAAAGGTGGTGAAGCAGGTTTGCAGGTGTCTTTCTCTCCCCCTCTCTGCCTTCCCCTCCTCTCTCCATTTCTCTGTCCTATCCAACAACAATGACATCAATAATAATTACAACAATAAAACAACAAGGACAACAAAAGGGAATAAATACACAGAAAAGAGTTCTGTCAATATTTCTTCTAAGTATTTGATAGTTTCTGGTCTAACATCCAAGTCTTTGATCCATTTGGAGTTTACTTTTGGATATTTATTTATTTTCATGCAGATCCAGGAAATTAACTAGGGTCTAATGCATGAGAGATACAGCCTAGTGACCATCCAGGCCCCACCCTTTCTTTCCCTATATCTTTAGGGAAGTGACAAGAGAAGGAAGGATAGACAAGAGAGAGAGGGAGAGATAGCAAATCACACCTCCACCATCCATGGGGCTTCTTCTAGTGCCACTCATGATGTTCTCATGTGGGGAGGGGGATCAGGCCAAGGGCCTCACACTCTGGTGTGTGGAAGGTGTGTGACTTACTGACACAGTTATCTCCTGATCCTAAAAAGAAAGCCAGCTTTGAGTTGAGCACCAGCACTGGAAGTTTTGCAGGATTTCTGAGATGGCCAGACTTCATGGGCATTAGATGCATGCTGGCCATTACGCACAAGATGGCCTCATAAACCACAAGGAGCATAAGGAAGTGGGCGTACAGAGGAGCCATCACTTAGCTTCAGCCAGGGAGAGCTGCCTGCTGATGGATCTTGAAGTGGTGTCAGGGAAATCATGTCATAAGTGCAAGAAACTCATGAGGGGAACCCAGAGGTGAGGGATCCTCAGTATGTGAGAGGCTCAAAAGAGCCATTGAGGCTGAGTGAAGAGGAGTCTGATGCCTTGGGCCTATGTGTTTGTTCATCCATGAGGGAAGCGGCCTTTGTCTTTTTGGTTGTTTTTGATAGGACAGAGAGAAACTGAAAGGGCTGTGGGAGGGAAGGGAGAGAGAGAGAGGGAGAGAGAGGAAGAGAGAGACACTTGTAGCACTGCTTCACCACGTGTGAAGATTCCCCTTACAGATGGGAATTTGGGGTTTGAGTCCCAGGTCCTTGTGCATGGTGATGTATGTATGCACTCAATTAGGTGTGCCACCACCAGACCCTGGAAGCAGGCTTTGCATCTCTGAAAGGCATGGGCTGATCTGAGCAGAGAGGGAACAGTGGAACTCACAGTCCTGGCATGGTGGCAAAATGGACAGGAGGGGTGTGTGCCCAGTTTGCTGCCAGCTCATTTCCAGTGCTCCACAAGCTCCAGGAGTTCCATGAACTCTTCTTCCAATGGACACGTGGTAGGTGTTGATGTAAGTTTCTTGTAAGTGGTCCAGGAGGTATTGCAGTGAGTAAAGCACTGGATTCCCGAGCGTGAGCTCCCAAGCTCTATCTCTGGCCTCACATGTGCCAGAGTGCTAGTCTGGTTCTTTCTCTCTCTCCTTCTCACTTACTCACTGATTAGTAAGTACATCTTTAAAAAAAAGCTATATGGCAAGCTTTGCTATGTGTACAAGGTTTAAGCCTGCCCCCCCACTATATCTTCCTCTCTCTCTCTCTTTCTCACCCCCTGCCCATTTCTCTCCCTCCCTCCCTCCCTCTCCCCCCTCTGTCTCTATATACAAAATAAGAGAATATACAGGGGGTCAGGTGGTGGTACACCTGGTTGAGCGCACGTATTACAATGCACAAGGACACAGGTTCGAGCCCCTGGTCCCCACCTGCAGGGGGAAAGCTTTGCGAGTGGCGAAGCAGTGTTGCAGGGGTCTCTCTGTCTCTCTCCCTCTCTATCACCCCCTTCCCCTTTGATTTCTGGCTGTCTCTACTCCAATAAATGAAGATAATTAAGAAATAAAAAAACAAAATAGACTATTAACATAAATGTACAATATTTTATTTATTTATTCATTCATTATTATTATTATCATTTTTATCAGAGCCCTGCTCATCTCTGGTTTATGGTGGTGCAAAGTATGGGAGTGAGCTGGGACAGCAGGTATTCAGGC
This sequence comes from Erinaceus europaeus, assembly GCF_950295315.1. Lineage (NCBI taxonomy): Eukaryota > Metazoa > Chordata > Mammalia > Eulipotyphla > Erinaceidae > Erinaceus > Erinaceus europaeus. The sequence continues at coordinate 42,941,978 of NC_080175.1, read as the reverse complement.
ATGAGAGTATATTTGCATAGATATTATGCTATCTCTCCTGCCCAAAATGTTTTTTTCCCCCAGAAATGTTTTATTGGGTTGTCAGAAAACTCATGATGCATTTTTGCATAGTTAAATATAGAAAAAATACAACATGGCTTTTCCAATAGCCCAATGTTTTAATGCATAGAAAAGAGCTTCAGGGGCAGGGGTAGATAGCATAATGGTTATGCAAACAGCCTCTCATGCCTGAGGCTCCAAAGTCCCAGGTTCAATCCCCTGCTCCGCCATAAGCCAGAGCTGAGCAGTGCTCTGGTAAAAAAAAAAAAAAAAAAAAAGAAGAAGAAGAAGAAGAAAAGAAAGAGCTTCAGGGGCCCAGGCAGTGGGGCGCCTGGTTAAGAGCACACATTACAATGCACAAAGACTGGGGTCTCCACCTGTAGGGGGAAAGCTTCATGAGTGGTGAAGCAGGGCTGCAGGTGTCTCTGTCTCCCTCCCTTCCCTTCTCAGTTTTTAGTTTCTTTCTATCTGATAAATAAATATTTTATATAAAAAAGGTTGAAAGAAGAGAGTTTCAGATGAGAAAGAAGCCAGAGCACAACTCCAGTACATGGGACTCTCTAAAGGTTGAATCCAGAGCTTGGGGAATGCACGTCCTCTGCTCTACCTGCTAAGCTACATCCCTTGCCACATAGTCATGTTGTAAATGAATGACTTGCTGAAATTCAAGGCTTTCCTTAGGAGGCAAAATTCAGGAGACTGGAGTGGGGATCTGATGTACAGAAGTCAGTTGATGGAAATTTATTTATTTACTTATTTATAATATTTTTTACACAACTCTGCTCAACTCTGGCATATGGTGCTGCTGGGAAATTGGACCTGGGACCCTTAGGCATGAAAGTCTTTTACATAATTACCATGCACCCACCCCCATTTCTCTGTAGGTTCCCTAAAACTTTTCCCTCTACATTGCTGGAGTCTTTCATTATTCCATCACTTCTGATTTTACCTTTTTTTTTTTTAATAGAGGTTGAGTGAGAGAGACTGAAAAAGAGGAGAGGAGACACCTGCAGCACTGCTGCTTCACTGCTTATAAAGCTTTCCCCTCTGCAGATGGGGACCAGGGACTTGAATCTGGGCCCTCAAGCATGGTAATATGTGCACTCTACCAGGCACTATCTGCTTCTCCCCCGTCCTTTTCATTTTTTAATATTTATTTTATTTACTTCTTTCCCTTTTGTTGCCCTTGTTTTTTGTTGTTGTAGTTATTATTGTTGATATTGTTGTTGGATAGGACAGAGAGAAATGGAGAGAGGAAGGGAAGACAGGGGAAAAGAAAGATAGACACCTGCAGACCTGCTTCACTGCTTGTGAAGCGACTCCCCTGTAGGTGAGGAGCCAGGGGCTCAAACCAGGAGTCTTGCGTTTTGTGCCACCTGAACTTAATCTTCTGCGCTACAGCCCTACTCCCTGTTTTCATTTTTTCTAGATACAGAGGGGGAGAAAACACCACAGCTTCCCTCCACCCTCCATGGAACTTCCTCCACGCTCACGTGCTGTGGAGTCTTGAGCCCAGGGTCTCATGCTTGGATAAGCAGCCCGCCCTGTGGGTTGAGCTATCTCCAAGTACCCAGTTCCCGAGAACTCAGCTATGGGGGAAGCAAGCACTTCCCAGGGTTAGGTGAGTCTCCCTATTCCTAAAATAATCCAACTGCGTGCCCTTCTGTCTCCAAAACGAGGCATGATGTCCCGCAGGGCAGGGCACCTTCTGAGAGGCTCTTTGTGAAGGCTACTCCTGAGCCCACAGGAGTGGCTGGGCCCCCCACCCACTCACCAAGGGCAGCCCTCCCTACCAGCATCATTGTTTCTTGTTAGCGCCAGAGAGAGCAGAGCGCCCCCCCCCCCCAGTCCTACACTCAACAGATGTCAGACCTGGGGCTGGAACCCCCATCTAGAACATCCCATTTACCATTTCTGCTGCCCCAGAATCTGCTGGTTCTCTGGGGTGCCTGGGGAGCCTAGCCCCCACCCCACCCCATCTATGCAACATCCTTCCACACACAAACCTAGGCACCCAGAAGGTCTGCCAGTCCCACCCACACCCCGACTTAGGAGCAGTCTCCCCACTGCCTCTGCCACCCTGGAAAGTGGGGCCTGTGTGCGCACCATCCCCCCCAAGTGGCTCAAAGGCGTTGGGCGGGGAGGGGCGGGGCGCGGTGGGGGCTGGGTGGCTGTCGCAGTCTCGGCCCTGCGCCGGCCCCGCCCCCGCCCGCCGCCAGCACTGCAGCATTCCGCCTCTGCAGCCCCGGCCGCCGCCCGCTCGCTCGCACTCCGCAGCTCCGCCGTCAGCACCATGGCCAGCACCGTGTCCGGTAGGCCGTGGGGAGGGGGGCGGGGGGCACACCTATTGTCTCAGGTTTCCCCAGGTGGGATCTGCCTCCCTCACTGCAAGGAGCCGTGGGGGACACCGCTGCGGGGTAAGGGCGCCCAAGGGCGGGGATTTCGGGGGCTAGGGTCAGACGTGGGTGGGTGGAGGTACAATCTGGGGGAGTATAGGGGATCCGGTATAAGGGTGTGGGACGAGGGTGCACACTGCCCCTTTGGGTGGTTCCAAGACATCTAGGGTATGGGTCCATACCGAGTGGGGACTCCAGCGCCCTGAGATCCTGGGCACCCCGCGCCTTCGTGGGGGGTGGGAGGAAGGGCAGAAGGTGGGACCCCCCTGAGGAAACCCAAGACCAGGGTCCGCAGCACCCAGGCCCATCCTGCAACCCACACAGCACCCGGGCACTGGAGAGGGCTCCCCGGCAGGGCGGTATCCCAGTTGGGAACGATGGAGTCTTGTCCGCACCTCGAGTCCTGCTCCCCGCGCAGCTGCGGGCTTGGAGACCCCGGATCTGGAGGGAGAAGCCACCGCCCTTGCGCAGCGGGGTGTCGATGGGGGGAGGGCAGAAGCCGCCTCGGAGCTTCTAGGTTGGGAGGCTCGTCCCTTCCCTCCTCCACCTCCCCGCCTCCCAGGCTGCGGACCAGAGCCCGCCCGGGCCACTCTGGATCTGAGCTGGGGTGGGGAACGCCGCTACCCCCCCATCCTGTGCCAGTCTGCGGGCGGTGCCACTCTCCGAAGCACGCGCTCCTGGCCGGCTGCCCCCGCAACCCTTTACCCTCTGCCTACCGGCACCCACACCCCTAAACCGTGACGGACACCCACCCATTCATCCCTCCTCCACCCCCAGCCCCACCGTGAGCCTCGCGCCGGCCTGAGAATCGGCTCCTGAGAGGTGACTTGTATGCGGGTCTGGGAGGGACTGGAGCGTCACTGGCCACGCCCTTCCGACCCCCACCCCCCCTAGGGAGCCTTTATCTGGGTTTTCTTCCAGACACCCCCTTTCTGCTCTGCCAGGGACACCCGCAGATAAACTGAGCTGTCAAAATGAACCAAAGGCTCTGTGGGTGGTTCTGCCCTTTGGGTGGGGGTGAAAGGGTCCCTCTGGTCCTAGAGTGGGGGAGGGGGCTGCCTGAGCCCTACATTTTTTGGTGGCTCTTCCCAATGTCTTCTCACCCTCCCTGGGCTATTAACCCCTTGCCCAGTGCTGTATTGTTACATTTGCTGCACCCACAAGCAAATTCCCAGCTTCACCCTCTGTGGCCTGAAGAACTGGCTCCCTCCCTTCCCCCCTTTCCCCTGTCACTCAGAGCCCCACACCAGCAACCCCCACCACTTCTTTGTCAGAATGGGGCACTGCTTGCCACACCTGCTCCCAGACTTTTCCTGGGTGTGTGTGTCTGGCTGCACTGGAGCTTGATAAGTCTGTGGTTTTCTCCTTTTAAACAGAAAAGTGTCTGTCAGACATATTAACAGGCAGAGTCAAGCCCAGTGTTGCCCACAGTATCAAAAGGGCAAGTTGCGGTGGGCAGTTTTATCCAGCATGGCTAAGGCCCCCCAAGATATGCTGCTGTCCCCACTGACCCCCCCACCCCCAGTCTTCTGGGCTGTTCGCCCTTATCCCTAGTGCAGCCTGTACGTGTTCTGTGTCACCTTCAGCTCATCCATCCACAGATGCTTAGCAGACACAAGGATTGGCATGTCACTGACTTGGGGGGTGGGTGGGGTCTTACAATTGGGGCCCAAGTGGGCCTTAGGGAGCCCATATACTGCTTAAGAAATGTTGCCACTGGGGTGACCATTACCCCCTGCTGGGCTGCTCACTCACCTGTGGTTCATCTGCTCTGGGTGATCCTTGCTGAAGTACCTGATCTGCTCTGGTCCTGTTAGGACTGACCTTGGCTTTCTGTCCCTGCATAGTTTGCTCCTGCTCTCCATTTTGTGTGTGTGTGTGTGTGTGTGTGTCTGTGTCTGTGTAGGGGGAACCCTGTGTTTCTGGGATGTGCTTGGGAATGTGTGACCCTCTCTTAGTGCCTATACCCAGCACTCTTCTCTTCATGACGTTTTGTAGTCATTTGTCCTCTCTTCAAGCTATGTGCCTTTGAACATGTTGCCAAATCTCTCAGGGTGTCAAATTCCCACCCCCTCCCCGTTTTATTTTTCTGCCAGATTTTGCTGGGGCTTCATGTCTGCACGATTCCACTGTTCCCAGCCAACCCTTCCTTTCAAATAAACAGAGAGGCAGAGAGGGGGAGAAAGAAGCAGATAAGAGAAACTCCACAGCACTACCCCACTGCCTATGAAGCTTCCCCCTAACATGGTGCTTTCCTATGATGGCTGGGGACTTAAACCCAGGTCCTCATGCATTGTCATATGTGCTCTACTGGGTGATCTATCTCCAGCCCCTCTCTGTACTAGAGAGAGAGAGAGAGAGATTGAGAGAGGGAGAGAGAGGTTGTGAGAGAGAGAAAGAATATGAATCAGGGCTCACTCTGGTGTGTGTTCTGCCAAGAGTTGAACTCAGGACCTCATGCTTGCAAACCCACTATTTCACCTGCCAGTTTGGGTGGTGATGATTGTGACAACAGCTTCCCTAGGCTTGCTCTAAGAGAAAGACAAGATATGGCAGGAAAGGTGCTTCATCTGGTATCTGGCAAGAGGAGAGTGCCTTATCCATGCCAGAAAGCATGGCATTTGTAACCATAGTGCCTGGCATTTTGCTCAGAGAAAAGCATTCTGCCAGAAGTTCCCTCTGTGCTGGCAACCAGCACCACTGGTGACTAGTGAAGTGACAGCCGGGGGGAGGGGGCAGAGTGCTCTGTCTGCTGAAAGTGGTCAGTAGCAGCCTCCAGGGCCCTTCCAGGTGTGGCTGGGCACCTGTGTTCACCCCACCCAGTCCTCTTAGTTCTCAAGAGTCCCTTGGGGTGACTCACTCACCCACTCCTGATAAGGAAGTGTTCCCCTCTGCCCCTTGAATTACTGCCAGCCTCCTCCATGCTGGGCTGACCAGAAGGGCACCTCTGCCATTTGTCCATGGGTGGGCTTTGAGCAGTTAGGAGCTCCCAGACCCCTTACCCATAGGGAGAGCCATTCACAGGTTGAATTTGAATTTCTTTTCTTAGACATGCAGGCTTTTAATTTTATATCTTTATTAAATAGAATCCTTTTAGAAAGGTCCAGTGGAGGCCACTTTTATTTCTTTTATCCAGAGCACTGCACAGCTTTGGCTTATGATGGAGCAGGGGATTGAACCTGGGACTTTGGGGCCTCAGGCATGAGAGCCACTTTGCATAACCATTATGCTATCTATCCCTGTCCTCACACACTTTTTTTCTTCCTGGCTACTCCTGGTCCCTCTGAACCTCTCCTTTTTTTTTTTTTTTTTTAATTTTTTTAAGTATTTGATAGAGACAGCTAGAAATTGAGAGGAAGGGGGAGATAAAGTGAGAAGGAGACAGAGAGATACCTGCAGCATTGCTTCACCACTTGTGAAGCTTACTCCCTGTAGGTGGGGACTGGGGGCTTGAACCTGGGTCCTTGAGCACTAACGTGCACTCAACCAGGTGTGCCACCACCCAGCCCCTTGCACCTTTCCTTGTAAGCACAGGTGTGCCAATTCTCACCTTGTCCAAATGCCCCAGATGGTTTCAAGCCTGAGTTTCTGAGCTCTTCTGGCCTCAGAAGAGCTTCTTCTTCCAACAACCACACAGTGCTAACTCCCCACCACAGGTGCTGGGGTGCCCTCCTCTGCCTCCTCTAAAATGAACTTAAGGGGGTCTGGAATGGTGAGTAGAATATATGATTTACCATACACAAGGCCACAGCTTCCTGTGGGGCTACCCTGGACTGCACCAGTGGAACTGCGTGGATGGTGGTGCCTTGCTTTGCTGTCTCTCTCTCCCCTCTGCCTGTTTCCTCTCTTCCTAAACTAGTGGCCAGAGGATCTGGCTCACCAGGTAGGGCAGCAGGTCTTGCATGCATGATATGCTATTGCTATTGGTAGATTTGATCCCCAATATTGCATATGCTGAATTCATGTTCTCGTCTCTATCTCATACCCTTCTCTCTCTCTTTTTTTTTTCCTTAACTATGGAATGAAAATTGATCTAGAGAGGCAGCTTAGTAGTACTATGCATGCATGAGGCCCTATATACTTCCCTGGCACTACATAAAAAAATAAACTAAAGTGAGCTGGGGGAGTGGTGGCACAGTAGATGAAGCACTGGCTCTCAAGCATGAGGTCATGGGTTTGATCCCTGGCATTGCATGTGCCAGAGTGATGCTTTGCTCTCTTTTTTTCTCCCATGTTAATGAATAAATAAATATTTACTTTTAAAATCATTTTTATTTAGAGAGGTACAGAAAGACTCAGAGAGAGAGACCAGAGCACTGCTCAGCTCTGCCTTACTGGGGATTGAACCTGAGACTTCAGAGCCTCAAGAATAAAAGTCTTTTGCATAAGCATTATGTTATCTCCCCATCACTAAATAAATCTTTAAAATAAATGAATTAAAAATAAGATGGTGGGGAAGCAATTACAGAAGCCAGACCTTCCACCTTCTGCAACCCACAACGACCCTAGGTCCATGCTCCCAGAGGGATAGAGAATGGGAAAGCTATTGGGGAGGGGATGGGATATGGAGATTGGGTGGCGGGAATTATGTGGCGTTGTAACCCTCCTATCCTACGGTTTTGTCAATGTCTCCTTTCTGAAAGAAAGAAAGAAAGAAAGAAAGAAAGAAAGAAAGAAAGAAAGAAAGAAAAATAAGATGGATGACATGAGCACTATGTGACTAGATCCTGGTGGTAAGAAATAAAATTGAGGGGGGTCAGGAGGTGGTACAGCAGGATAATTGCACATGGTGCAAAGTGCAAGGACCAGCATAAAGATCCCAGTTCAAGCCCCCGGCTCCCCAAAGCAGGGGGGGGGGGATCGATTCACAAGCAGTAAAGCAGGTCTGCAGATGTCTATCTTTCTCTCCCCCTCTCTGTCTTCCCCTCCCCTCTCAATTTCTCTCTGTCCTATCCAACAATGACAAAAATAATAATAACAACAATGATAAACAACAAGGGCAACTAAAGGGAAAAAAATGGCCTCCAGGAGCAGTAGATTCATAGTGCAGGCACTGAGCCCCAGCAATAACCCTGGAGACAAAAAAGAAAAAAGAAATAAAAATTGAGGGGCCAGGCAGTGGCACACCTGGTTAAGCACAAGTATTATAGTGCACAAGGACTGGGGTTCAAGCAGGAGGAAAGCTTCACAAGTGGTGAAGCGGAGCTGCAGGTATCTCTCTCTTTCTCTTTCCCTATTTCCTCCCTCCCCTTTCAATTTCTCTCTGCCTCTATCCAATAAAATAAATAAAATCTTAAAAATATAAAATTGACAAGTAGGATAAATTTCCCTTTGAGTTATTCAGTCTCCCTCCCAGCCTTCTGAAGCAGGAGATAGCCCACCCAGTAGAGCACACACTTTTCATGCATGTGGAACCAGGTTCAAGCCCCCCACCCATCACATGAATGTGCCATGCACAGGGGAAGCTTCCCAAGCAGCAGAGCAGTGCTGTGATGTCTCTGTTCTCTCTGTCTGGAAAAGGAAAAATAATGAGAGGCCTTAATAAGAAAAAAAAAATAGGGGGTCGGGCGGTGGCGCAGTGGGTTAAGCGCTTGCGGCGCAAAGCGCAGGGACCGGAGTAAGGATCCCGGTTCGAGCCCCGGCTCCCCACCTGCAGGGGAGTCGCTTCACAGGCGGTGAAGCAGGTCTGCAGGTGTCTATCTTTCTCTCCCCTTCTCTGTCTTCCCCTCCTCTCTCCATTTCTCTCTGTCCTATCCAACAACGAATTGTGTCAACAAGAGCAATAATAATAACCACAACGAAGCTACAAGGGCAACAAAAGGTGAAAAAAAAAAGAAAAAAAAATAAGAAAAGAAGAAGAGGAATTTGCAGCAGCACATTTTTGCCTGTTTTCCCCACATCCTACAGTCTCCCTGATGCTTATCCTACCCTCTCTCTGGTTGTGGGGAGAGCTGCTGGTTCTTCATTATTGACCTGCATTCTGTTTTCTTTTTCTTCTCTTCTCTTCTCTTCTCTTCTCTTCTCTTCTCTTCTCTTCTCTTCTTTTTGTTACCAGAGCACTGTTCAGCTCTGGCTTATGGTGGTGTGGGGGAATGAACCTGGGACTTCAGAGCTTCAGGCATGAGAGGCCATTTGCATAACCATTATGCTATCTACCCATTTTGTTTTCTTTCTTTCTTGATTTTTTAAAATTTATTTTATTTTCCCTTTTGTTGCCCTTGTTTTTCATTGTTGTTATAATTATTATTGTTGTTGTTATTGATGTCGTCGTTGTTAGATAAGACTGAGAGAAATGGAGAGAGGAGGGGAAGACAGAGAGGGGGAAAGATAGACAGACACCTGCAGACCTGCTTCACCGCCTGTGAAGCGACTCCCCAGTAGGTGGGGATCTTGGAGCTCGAACCGGGATCCTTACATAGGTCCTTGCACTTGCACCACATAAACTTAACCTGATGCGCTACTGCCTGACTCCATCCTGTTTTCTACACCAGCACTCCTCCCAGTCTTATCCTAACTATTTTAAAACACCCTGTGCTGTGTGGAGTTAGCTCAGAATGCTTCTTGTTCACCTGAGTGTTTGTCAGATTCCTTGGTACTCCTGGAAGGGTGCTATAGGGCTCTATGCTCTTTGTTCCTCCTGGAAGGCAGCTTCTCCTCCCATAGTGGCTCCCTGGCTCCAGCTCCCTGGCTCCAGCTCCTCCAGCCAGAGAGGCAGGTACCCCAGTATCTGGGCCACCCAGTCTTTGGGATTTTCTGGAGTGGCAGGAAGAATACACACCAACTGTGGTTTGGGAAGCCACCCCATTCTCCTGGAACCAACATCATTCGGTTGCAAGAACCAACTTCATTTGGTTGCAAGGGGGATAATATAGTATTTGCAGAACTTTTCAGCATCACTGAGGCACTGGAACAACCATTTCCATTTGTGTGAGGATGTCTTAATGCCCCCTGAAAGGCATGGGGACACAGAACAGGTTTTATGTCCCTCTGGTTGGAAAATGAGCACAGGAAACTAGAGGCTGACTGTGGTGCTGAACGGACAGCTCCAGCAGGCCTCCAGTGTGGTCTGGCAAGAGCTTGATTTCCTTCCGTGGTGGCTGCACTGCCATGGGATAAAGGGGGCTGTGGGGCGGGGAGAGGGCCTAGAATGTCTAAAGGCTTTGCCAATGTATCTGCTACCCACACGTTTCACATCTACCCTGTGTCCAGTGGGGTGGTGGTGGGGACTGGGAAGACACACAGGGAAGAAACAACAGTACCTAGAAAAGAATAAGGGAAGTGGTGAAGGATCAAGAACTATACAAAAAGGTCAGGTAGTAGCACATTTGGTAGACCACACATTACCAAGCACAAGGATCCAGGTTCATGTCTTAGGTGCCCTCACCTGCAGGTGGGAAGCTCCATGAGCGGTAGAGCAGTGCTGCAGGTGTCTGTTCCCTCTGTATCCTTTCTCCCCTGTCTCTCATCATCTATCAAATAAAAAGAAGGATCCCGGTTTGAATCCCTGGCTCCCCACCTGCAGGGGAGTCGCTTCACAGGCGGTGAAGCAGGTCTGCAGGTGTCTATCTTTCTCTCCCCCTCTGTCTTCCCCTCCTCTCTCCATTTCTCTCTGTCTTATCCAACAACAATGACATCAGTAACAACAATAATAACTACAATAATAAAACAACAAGGGCAACAGAAGGGAATAAATAAAAACCTAAAAAAAAATCTTAAAAAAAGAAAGAAAAAAGGCTGCTGTGAGCTGTAGAGTCATTGTGCAGGCACTGAGCCTCATAGACAACCGAGGTATGTGTGTGGGGAAAGAACTATACAGAAATATACTAGAAATGCCAGGAGAGGGTGGGGTAGATAGCATCATGATCATGCAAATAGACTCTCATGCCTGAGGCTCTAAAGTCCCAGGTTCAATCCTCTGTACCACCATAAGCCAGATCTGATCAGTACTTTGGATAAAAAAGAAAAGAAATACCAGGAAAGAAAAGGGCAAGAAGGGAGGAGACAGGGGTTTAAGAGACAGATGCAGAGAGTAGGCAGGAAGACCCACTGACAGGGAGGTGACCCAAGGGACTCAGAGTAAGCACTGTGTAGAATGGGGTGGGGGTGTAGACTACAGTAGAGCTGGGGAGACTTAAGAGTGAGATGGCCAGGCACCCAGAGATACAGGTCAGAGAAAGCAATGGGGAGTAAACAATAGGGGTGGGGGTGGGGCAGGCTGTGGTTGAAGGTGTGGGCACAGGGCAGAGGGGGGCTCTCATACTGGCCTCACTCCACAGCCTACAAGGAGAAGATGAAGGAGCTGTCAGTGCTGTCACTCATCTGCTCCTGCTTCTACTCACAGCCACACCCCAACACCATCTACCAGTATGAGGGTGAGTGCCAGCCTGCTGCCAGTTCCTGTTGGGCCCCAGTACTATCCTCCTCTCCTCTGTGTTCTCCGAACCCCCAGTTTACTGGCTTCTGGAGAAGGGACCTTGTAGGAGGGTTGGTCCTGGGGGTTCAGGCCTCGAATGTGTGCTGGGAGCATGGTGCTGTCTCACCTACTCCTCCTGAAGCCCTACCTGGCATCTTGTCCTGCAGACATGGAAGTAAAGCAGCTGGACAAGAGGGCCTCTGGCCAGAGCTTCGAGGTTATCCTCAAATCTCCTTCTGACCTGTCCCCAGAGAGCCCTGTGCTCTCCTCCCCCCCAAAGAGGAAGGACACTTCCCTGGAAGAGCTGCAGAAGCGGCTGGAGGCCGCTGAGGAAAGGAGAAAGGTAAGGACCCACCCTGCAGAGGATGGCCACGAGGCCCAGTTGGCCATAGATCGGAACTTTCATGCTTCATGTGCATAGCTATTGGTCTTGGGTGGGTAAAGCGGGTCTCATGGTCCCCTGGACCTCCTCCTGGAAGAGCAGTCTGGGAAGGGAGGAGGCAAGACAATCACCTGTCTCCAACCAACCCTCACCCCACCACTCCAAAGACAGCCAGCTGGAAGGAGAAAGAACAAGATAGGAAGTAAAGCTAGAGGGGGTCAGGTGGTGGTTCCAGGAAACTGGACTGGCATCCTCCCTGAGTGCAGTAGAGTAAGAAGTGGTCAGGTCCCAGGCCCTCTCTTCCATCCTGGGCTCTAATTAGTAGAGACTGGCACATGGGTGGGGCCCAGCAGAGGACAACTAATGACCCCTGGGAGTTCCCTGTCCTTCAGAGGCCTCCAGATGGGGGACACTGTGGCGCCAGCACTAGAACCTCCTCTAGTCCCTTAGGGGATGAGCCTTTCGGCCCCATCTGTGCACACACAGTGGGGGCGGGTAGTCCTGCAGCGGGTACCATGCAGCAGCCTAGGGGTGGGGGTGGGGACCATGGGGCCGGCTTTGGGATCAGACGCCGTCTGCTGTGCAGACGCAGGAGGCGCAGGTGCTGAAGCAGCTGGCTGAACGGCGCGAGCACGAGCGCGAGGTGCTGCACAAGGCGCTGGAGGACAACAACAACTTCAGCCGCCTGGCGGAGGAGAAGCTCAACTACAAGATGGAGCTCAGCAAGGAGATCCGCGAGGCGCACCTGGCGGCGCTGCGCGAGCGGCTGCGCGAAAAGGTGGGGGTCGAGGCGGACTTGGTTCTAGTTTGTGGAGACTGATCGGCAGCTGGGCGTGGTTACCTGAGGGGCGGAGCCTGTGTTGAATAGCTCAAGTAATGACCACTGGGCAGGAAAATGGGAGAACTGAGCCCCCAGTGGTGGTGGTGGTGGGGTATAAGAGGGAAGCAGCTCTAGGCAGGTACGAGGGCAGTGAGGGGAGCTTGGGATGGGGCGGGGGAGGAACTCACCCCAAATCTCCTGAGTGAGGGCACACTGAATAAGCACTAAGTGCACGACCTTTTTTTTAAATTATTTTTTTAATTTTAACCAGAGCACTATTCAGCACTGGTTTATGGTGGTGCTAGGAATTGAACCAGGGACCAAAGAGCCCAGTCCCCACTTTCAGGGAAAGCTTTGAGAGTGGTGAAGCAGTGCTGCAGGTGTCTCTCTTTCTCCCTCTCAATGTCCCCCTACCCTCTTGATTTCTGGCTGTCTCTATCCAATAAATAAAGATAATAAAAATAAAATAAAGATTTATTACACAAGAGCCTGGGGTGAGGTGAGGGACACCCCCTGCTGGGAACCCCACACCACCCTGCCTGTTCTTCTCTCCCTAGGAGCTGCATGCAGCAGAGGTGCGCAGGAACAAGGAGCAGCGGGAAGAGATGTCCGGTTAGGGGGGCTGTTGACTCCACGTCCTAGACCCCAAGGAGAGACACGAACACATCTGGGTTTTGTTTTGTTCAACTCTGTCTAGATGCAACTTTTGTTCTCCGCTCCCTCCCTCTCCCCCTGCACTCCCAGCTTCACACTTCTTTTCATGCTTTCCAGTCCTGTGGCCGGTGGCTGACCCCAGGCACGGGCCATGGTCCCTCAGTTCAGGCATAATGGCTGGGTTCCCTCTTAGTGACTGTGGTGGCGACCTCAATAAATCTAGTGGTGGTGGCAGGAACGTGCACTCCCATGCTGGCTTGTCTTGTTAGCATTCTGTCGCAGAGGGTACCTACTAGGAGCCAGCTCCGTGCCTGCTGGCAAGGGCCACACCACTGTGGATCGGCACATAGGGTGGGGTGGATGGAGGGCCCCTGTGAGGTGAGGATCCAGTGATATGGTCCAATGCCACTCTGGCCAGCACCAAGAGCCAAGTGTGGGGCTGCTATGTCCTTAGATAGGGCCCTGACTGATCTCAGAGGTGGCCTGGCCTACAACCACTGCTCCCCAGTTGGAGTGAGAGTGCATGCTCTGGGCATTCTCCATCAGGCAGCATTGTCTCCTGGGTTGTTGGTGGGTGGGTAGTACCGGCTACTTAGAAGTGACCTTCTTGGGGTCTGGGCGGTAGCTCAGTGGGTAAAGTACACGTGGCACAAAGTGCAAGGATGGCAGAAGGATCCTGGTTCGAGCTGCTGGCTCCCTACCTGCAGGGGAGTTGCTTCACAAGCAGTGAAGCAGGTCTGCAGGTGTCTATCTTTCTCTCCTCCTCTCTGTCTTCCCCTCCTCTCTCCATTTCTCTCTGTCCTATCCAACAACGACAACAACAATAATAACTACAACAATAAAAAACAAGGGCAACAAAAGGGAATAAATAAATAAAATAAATATAAAAAAAAAAGAAGTGTGGGGACAGAAGAGTTAAAGCCAGTGTCTCGTAGTGAGTGTCTCCAGCCCCCAGCCACAACACCCCCGCCCCCCCAAGAAACCTAGGGTACAGTGGGCCTGGTGCTCTGAAGTGATAGACCCCTGTAGTGAGCTCAGAGGAAGTCAGCTCCCCAGGCTGCTCCCTGCCCACTGAGATATTTCTGGGGGCCGCTACCTGCCAGGACTGGCCCCAGTAGTGGGGAGCAGACTCAGAAAGGGTAGTGGAAAAACATTAATTCCCCCCCAAAAAAAAAAATCAGAAAAAAAAAAAGGGCAGTGGAAGGGGGCAGTCGTGCCAAGAGGGCTGACTTGGCTCGACAGCAATCCTAGCGGAAGCCTAGTGTATTACACCCCTCCTATCCATGGAGTGACGGTGAACTTAAGAGTTACATGCAGTGAACAGTTAGAGAAAAAAAAAAAAAAAACCGTGTGTTTGAGCAAGAAATGTGCCCCACTGCCAGTGTTCTGTTCCAGTATGTGCCCTGCTCATGGGTGGCCCCTGTGTCTGTGGGTTCAGATACCACGCCCATTGGCGTGCCCGCCCCCCCCCCCAACACCCACCCATTTATGTTTGAGAGAATCAGAGCATCACTCTGGCCCAGGATTGTACTGGAGAACACTTGCTTTGATGAGTCCAACGCTCCCTTCATCACTGTTATGTCCTTCTGTATTTTTTTTTTTTTAGTTGTAAGGAAATGGGAGGGGAGGGAACTAGAAGATTGTTTCATTATATGTGATTCTGGAGTTGGAACCAGGAGCCTCACTGAGTCATCTCCCCAGCCTTACATAAACACTTGGTTCCTGGTTGCAAATGGAGTACAAGGTCACTTCCATACTGCAAACTGGAAAGGCAGAGACCTGACCACATCTTCCTCTGGAGATGGCACACCTTCCTCAGCAGGCTACAACACAGCAGCGCTCTGCCCTACTGCTCACAGAGACGCAGGCACATTCAGTCTTCATGAGCCGCACAGGGCATTGTTCACCCCCAACTTATGCAAGTATAAGAGCTTTTGACAAAAAAAAAAAAAAAAATAAATAAAAAAAAAAGAGCTTTTGACAAAACTTCTCTTTTTGGCTTCAGGAATACCTAACAATCTTAAAGATTTATGAAGGGCTTTTTAAAGAACTTTGTTTATGTGGGTCACAGGGATCAAGTTATCCCCACTGGGCATCACTCAGAAACTTAATTGTAGCTATTTGCTAAAAAATGATGCCCCCATTACCTATTAACATATATTTGAACATGGGAAGCAACGGCATTTGTTTTTAAAAAATTAGGATGGGAGTGCCAGATGGTGGTGCACCCGGTTGAGCACACACATTACCATGTAGAAGGACCTGGATTCGAGCACTCGATCCCCACCTGCTGGGGGACACTTCACAATCAGTGAAGCAGGTCTGCAGCTGTCTTTCTGTCTCATTCCTTCTCTCCTCCTACCCTCTCAATTTCTCTCTGTCCTATCAAATCAAATAAAATAGAAGGAAGAAGAGGAGGAGAAAATGGATTCGTAGTGCTTCACACTGAGCCCCAGCTGGTGGCAATAAAAAAATTAGAATGGTGAAGTACATATGGCCTACAAGATATAAAGTTGGAAAGGAACATCTTAGTAGATTTTTTAATCTTTAAAAAACTATTTTATTTTAAAATATATTTATTTGTTATTGGATAGAGAAAGAGAGAAATTGAGAGGGAAGAGGGAGGTAGGGAGAGAGACAGAGAGACACATGCAGCCCTGCTTCACCACTGGTGAAACTTTCCTTCTACAGGTGGGGACTAGGGGCTTGAACCTGGGTCCTTGTACGCTGTAATGTGAGCACTTAATCAGGTGTGTCACCATCTGGCCCCAGATTTATTTATTTTAAAGGCTTTATTTTTCTCAGGGGCTGAGCAGTAGTGCCTCACTAGAGCCCCAATACAATGCGCAAGGACCCTGGTTCAAGCCTCTGTGCCCACCTACAGGGGAAAGCTTCATAAGCAAAGAAGCAGTGGTGCGAGTGTCCTTCTTTCTCTCTCCCTAACTATCCTTTTCTTCTTGGTCTCTGTCTCTATCCAATAAATATGTATTTTTAAAATTTATTTATCAGGGCTGGGGAGAGAACATAATGGTTCTGCAAAAAGACTTTTATGCCTGAGGATCTGAGGTCCCTAACACCACCATAAACTAGAGATGAGCAGGCTCTGGTAGCTCTCTATATTTATCTTTCTCTGTGTCTATCATTAAACCTAGATAAATAAAATATTAAAAAAGACTTTAAAATTTCACTTATTGTGTCAATGTGAGAGAAAGAGAACTGAGCATCATTCTGGCACATACATACAATGCCAGGGATGGAATTTGGGGCCTCATACTTTTAAGTCCAAAGCTCTAGCCACAGAACCACTTTCCAAGTCATGCATCTCTGTGCTTTATTTACTTTAATTTTTTGCATTATCTTTATTTATTTATTGAATACAGTCAGAAATTGAGAGGGAAGGGGGTGATAGGGAGAGTGACAGACACCTGCAGCACTGCTTCACCACTTGCAAAGCTTTCCCCCTGCAGGTGGGGACCAGGGGCTCAAAGCTGGGTCCTTGCACATTGTAACATGTGCACTCAACCAGGTGCACCACCACCCAGCCTCCTGTGCTTAATTTTTTTAATACTAATTTTTTGTTTATTCCCTTTCATTGCCCTTGTTGTTTTTTATTGTTGTAGTTGTTGGATGGGACAGAAAGAAATGAAGAGAGGAGGGGAAGACAGAGGAGGAGAGAAAGACACCTGCAGACCTGCTTCACCGCCTGTGGGGAGCTGGGGGCTCGAACTGGGATCCTTATGCTGGTCCTTGTGCTTTGTGCCACCTGCGCTTAACCTGCTGTGCTACCACCAGACTCCCTAATACTAATTTCTTAATTAATTAATTTTAACATTTTTATAATTTTATTTATTCCCTTTTGTTGCCTTTGTTGTTTTATTGTAGTTATTGTTGTTGTTATTGATGTGGTTGTTGGACAGAACAGAGAGAAATGGAGAGAGGAGGGGAAGACAGAGAGGGGGAGAGAAAGACAGACACCTGTAGACCTGCTTCACTGCCTGTGAAGCGACTCCCCTGCAGGTGGGGAGTGGGGAGCTCAAACGGGATCCTTACGGGGTCCTTGCGCTTTGCTCCATATGCGCTTAACCAGCTGTGCTACTGCCCAACTCCCTATTTATTTTTTTTAAAATACTGGTTTCTACTTTTTTTTTAATATTCCCTTTTGTTGTACTTGTTGTTTTATTGTTATAGTTATTATTGTTGTCGTCATTGTTGGATAGGACAGAGAGAAATGGAAAGAGGAGGGGAAGACAGAGATGGGGAGAGAAAGACAGACACCTGCAGACCTGCTTCACCGCCTGTGAAGTGACTCCTCTGCAGGTGGGGAGCCGGGGGCTCAAACCAGGATCCTTATGTGGGCCCTTGCGCTTTGCGCTCCCTATTTATTTTTTAATATTTATTTATTCCCTTTTGTTAACCTTGTTGTTTTATTGTTGTAGTTATTATTGTTGTTGTTATAGCTGTCGTTGGATAGGACAGAGAGAAATGGAGAGAGGAGGGGAAGACAGAGAGGGGGAGAGAAAGACACCTGCAGACCTGCTTCACCACTTGTGAAGCGACTCCCCTGCAGGTGGGGAGCCTGGGATCCTTACATCAGTCCTTGCGCTTTGTGCCACATGAGCTTAACCCACTGCATTACCACCCGACTCCCGGCTTTATTCTTTAATGACTAGTTAGAATAGTAGAATACTAGAAATTTCTGAAATATTATAGAATCAGTTGGTGTTTATTTCTCTCTCTGACAGAGAAGGCAGAAGTAGAGTAAAAGAGGGATCCCTCACATCATCATAAATCAGAGCTGAACAGTGGTCTGGTAAAAAAAAAATTAAAAAAGGAGAGAAAGAGAGTGAAAGAGGGGATCGGGTGGTGGTGCACTTGGTTAAGTGCACATAGTACGAAGCTCAAGGACCCAATCAAGGATCCTGGTTCAAGCCTCCCGCTCTCCATCTGCAGGGGGGTCACTTCACAAGTGGTGAAGCAGGTCTGCACACACACACACACACACACACACAGGAAAAAATGGCTGCCAGGAGGAGTGGATTCCTAGTGCAAACACCCAGCCCCAGTAATAACCCTGGAGGCAAGAAAAAAAAAGAGTGAAAGAGACCACAGCACCAAAGCTTCCTTCAATGGCAAACAGTGTGAGCACTATCAGTGTGAGCTACTTTGCTGGTTCCAGTGCTTATCTCCTAACAATCCTTTTGGGAATTAATTTTTTTCAGAGGCATAAATAAGCAAGACTGACCCAAGTTGAGTTAGCCTTAAAAACTAAACTAAGTTTTTGCTGTGTGACTCAACTGGTTTTGTTTGCTTGGGGAATTTTCAAGGCTGTTTTGATTTCAACATAGTAGTTCACTTGATCTATCTTGAACACATTATCTACCCATGTATTGGCTCTGTGACATCATTGTGGCTACTCACAAAATTACACAGAGCTTCCAAATGCTGGCACATTACATTAAACAGCACAAAACATAAATAATAATAAATATTGTAGAAGGCAGATGCCACTCACCCACCCTATGTCCTAGTCCCTGAATCTGTAAATGTCAAGGTTTCAAGAAAGGGGAATGAAGGTGATTGGTGAGCCATGTGAACTGGGAGAAGCTTCTGGAGGTAGGCCCAATGCAACCTCTTTAAAGAGGAAGAAGAGACACCTGAGAGGTGGTGCATTGTGGGTAGAATGCCTCCTTTGCAAGCCTGAGTTCATTCCCTGGCATCGTATATGCCTGAGTGATCCTCTGGCTTTCTCTCTTACTAATAAATAAATGAGTCTTAAAAAAGAAAAAGCGGGGGCTGGGTGGGCAGTAGCATACCGGGTTAAGTGCATATAGTGTGAAGCACAAGGTCTAGCACTAGGATCCTGGTTCAAGCCCCCAGCTCCCCATCTGCAGGGGAGGGGGTTGCTTCACAACTGGTGAAGCAGGTCTACAGGTGTCGTTCTCTCCCCTTCTCTATCTTCCCCTCCTCTCTCAGTTTCTCTCTGTCCTATCCAGTAACAACAGCTGCAACAATAACAGCAACTACAATGGAAAAAAGATGGCCTCCAGAAGCAGTGGATTCAGTGCAAGGACCGACGGAGTCCTAGCAATAACCCTGGAGGCAAAAAGGAGAGAGAGAGAGGGAAGAGAGAGAGAGAGAGAAGAAGGAGAAGGAGAGGGAGAAGGAGAAGAAGAAGAAGAAGAGAGAAAAGCAGGGGGCCAGGTAGTAGCACACTGGGTTAAGTGTATATAGTGTGAAGTCCAAGAACCAGCCTAAGGATCCTGGTTTGAGCCTGACTCCCCACCTACTGGGGGGTCACTTCATAAGCAGATAAGCAGGTCTGCAGGTGTCTTTCTCTTGCCCTCTCTATCTACCCCTCTTCTCAATTTCTCTGTCTTTATCCAACAGCAACAGCAGCAACAATAATAACAATGGAAAAAATGGCTGCCAGGAGCAGTAGATTCGTAGTGCAGGCACCAAGCCTCAGTGATAATCAGAAAAGGACTTGTCTTGGGGAGATGGTTCAGCAAAGCAGAGTATATTTCTTGTATGCCTAAGGCCTTGATTTTGATGCCCGGCCACCACTTATGCCAAAGCACTGAGCTTCTCTGGTCTCTTGTTCATAGAAATAAACCATAAAATAGGGAGTCAGGTGGTAGTGCAGTGGGTTAAGCGCAGGTGGCACAAAGCGCAAGGACAGGCATAAGGATCCCATTTCAAGCCCCTGGCTCCCCACCTGCAGGGGAGTCACTTCACAAGCAGTGAGGCTAGTCTGCAGGTGTCTGTCTTTCTCTCCCCGTCTTCCTCTCCTCTCTCCATTTCTCTCTGTCCTATCCAACAACAACGACATCAATAATAACTACAACAATAAAACAAGGGCAACAAAAGGGAATAAATATTAAAAAAAAAAGAAATAAACCATAAAATAGTTCAAAAGAAATGAAAGAGTGACCTGGAGGGTGGTGCAGTGGTAGTGTGTTAGACTTGAAAGCATGAGATTCTGAGTTTAATCCCCCAGCATATGTGCCAGAGTGCTGGGCTGAGCTTCACGGGCGGGAGACAGAGATGACCAGGGACTCATGGCTGAGTGGTACGCAGT
The DNA here is from genome assembly GCF_950295315.1 of Erinaceus europaeus. Classification (NCBI taxonomy): domain Eukaryota; kingdom Metazoa; phylum Chordata; class Mammalia; order Eulipotyphla; family Erinaceidae; genus Erinaceus; species Erinaceus europaeus. Next base: position 42,922,196 of record NC_080175.1, on the reverse strand, counting down.
TCAGTCTTTATTCATGTGGAACACAGCGCAATCTAAGCTATCTCTAATCACAATCTTGTCCTTCTCTATCCTGAGGCGCAAGAGTCAGGTCCGAAGAGGATGTACGTAGGATAAGGGGTGGGGAGAAGGAAAAAGGGCGAACCATTGAGGATTAAACCAATGTCCTGGAGGCAGGGGGGTGCTCAGTCAACAGTGGCTATGCAAATAGAATACAGTGTTAAGCAGGGGGGATCAAACCAATGAAACAGAAGGGGTCTTAGAAACAGAATCCAGAAGCATACCAACACCAGAGCGATGCTCTAGTTTTCATTGTCTCTCATGTTAATAAATATTAGGGGACAGCAGTGGTGCACCTTGCTGAGTGCACATTACACTGCTCAAGGACCCAAATTAAGCCCCTATCCCACCTGCAGTGGGGGGGAACTTCACAAGTAGTGAAGCAGTGCTACAAGTGTTGGTCTTTCTCTAACTCTCCTGTTATAAATTATTATTACTAAAATACTTTAGACTTTATTAATTTTTTAAACTTTACTTGATAGAACACAAAAAAATTGAGAGAAGGGACACTGAAAGGGAAAGAGAAACAGAGAGATACCTACAGCCCTGATCACGGCTTGTGAAGCTTTCCCTCCTGTAGGTGGGGACTGGGGGCTTGAACCCAGGTCCTTGTGCATAGTATCATGTGCGCTTAACCAGGTGTGCCACCACTTGGTCCCCTATAAACCTTTTTTTTTAATTGGAAAAAAAAAAAGAACAGAAGGGTTGGAGTACTCAGGGTGAGATCTGACTGGGCTAGAAGCAGGAAGGGAGGGGCTGTGAGCTGAGAAACCTTCTAGAAGCTGGAAAAGGTGAGGCAAGGACCCTGATTCCTCCCAAACTGGCCCTGCCCACACCTCAACTAAGGACAAGACAGAATGCAGAAGTACTGCTGGAGTGCAGGGGTCCCAGTGGGAAAACAAGAGGGACAGGCTTGGGGGTGACAGTCTGGGAGCTGCAACGGTGAGGCTGCAGCATGGCCTGGCCGGCCTGCCTGGGCTCTGGACACTTGTGAATGCTGGCTCCCTGATGGCGGCTAGTGCTGTGACAACAGGGCCCTTCCAGGAGGCAGTACAGTCTTGGGGTACAGAAAGGGAAAATGAAGGGGTAAGAAGAAACCTCAGCCCCAGTCTTCTGCTGGGTGACATTTGGGTCCCCTCCTCAGGTGGGGCATGTGCCACTCTCCCCCAACAGAGCAGGGGGAGCTCCAGGACTTCAGGGCCCTGGTGGTGGCAGGGAAGCATGAATGGGGCCTGCTTGGCTGGTGCTGTAAGAAGCTATGCCTGGGCAGAGGGCATCCCAACCACATAGTACCTTTTGGGGCCATGGTGTGGCAGGAGGCAGTGAAGTCTTGGATCCACAGGATAGTGTGCTTCTCTCTCCTCTAGTAAAAGCAGCATCACAATCCCCTCCCCATGTGAAGATGGGATAGGACAGGTAGCACACAGGGCTGCTTCTAGAATTCCACACCCCCATCCCCAGGGTCAACCAACCTTTAGCTCAGCAGAAACAGGAACTGTGCCCTCCCCTTCACCGATAGTTGAGTACAGTGGCTAAGCCTGAGGTCCCTCCCTGTGCAAAAACAGGGAGTGGCACCCACAGCCCACCCATCTGGAGGCCACTGATTTCCCCTCCCCCCAACTTCACTGGCACTTACTTCCTGAATGTGAGGGCGGGGAGCTTAAGCTAATGACTAGCACAGATGATAGTGCCAGGCAGTGATAGTGATAACACAGGTGCAATGCTTTCATCTTTGGGAAGCCTTCTTCTGCCCCAGGCTAGAGTCCATATGGCATTACTGAAAATGGATGCCAGCAACCACCCCCCCCCCCGACCTACCAGTGATGATATCAGTGGACTGAAGCTCCCTTGAAGACTTCCCACTGGTGGTTTGGGAGGTGGCACGGTAGATCAAACACTGGACTCTCAAGCATGAGGTCCCAAATTCAACCCCCAGCACCAAATGTACCAGAATGATGTCTGATTTTCTTTTTCTTTCCTCCTATCTTTCTCATTAATAAATAAAATATTGAAAAAAATACATCTAAAAATAAAAGACTACTTCCCTCTGTAGCCTGAGAGGTGGTGCAGTAGATAAAAGCACTGAACTCTCATGTATGAGGGCCTGAGTTCAATCTCTGACATCATGACATATTCTGGTTCTCTGCCAACTTATCTTTCTCATAAATAAATGCAAAAGGAAAACATCCTTTTCTAGAAGATGAGAGCCTACCTGACTTGTTAGAATATATTTGTAGAAAAAAAAAAAAAGAATATATTTGTAGAGACACCAGAGCATCACTTAGCTCTGCCACAAGGTGGCATTGAGGACTGAGCCTAGGCCCTCTGGCATCAAAGTCTGATGTGCTACTTCTGTGCTATCTCCCTGTCTCCCCCCCCCCATTTAATATGGACTTATGACTTGGTCCTAAACAGGACATTTGCTTCCTACCCTCCCTGTTCTCTTTTTATTTATTTTATTATTGGATAGAGACAGACAGAAATTGAGAGGGGAGGGGGAGACCGAGAGGGGAGGGGGAGACCAAGAGGGAAAGAGACAGACACCTGCAGCCCTGCTTCACCACTCATGAAGCTTTCCCCCTGCAAGTGGGGACCAGGGTCTTGAACCTGGGTCCTTTCGCATTGAAATGTGAGCGCTTAACCAGGTGCACCACCACTTGGCCCCTCCCTGTTCCCATCCAAGCTAGAAGGGATGTGTCCAAGGACCTCACACTAGGAGGGAGGCTGAGAAGTGCTGGTACCCCCAAAAGAGCTTCCTTTAGTGGTGGGAGGTGGCGCAGTGGATAAAGCATCGAACTCTCAAGCATGAGGTCCTGAGTTCAGTCCCTGGTGGCACATGTGCCAGAGTGATGTCTGGTTCTTTCTCTCTCTCCTCCTATCTTTCTCATTAATAAATAAAATCTTAAAAAAAAAAAAAAGCTTCCTCCAGAGGCTCCTCCCTCCCCCGCCCCAGCACACTACTGACTACTTCTGTATCACTTCTATTCAAACATTTGTTTCTGCTGGCTCCAAGACTGGGTGACTTCACAAAACTCAGTCCTCCCTCCTCAGCTTCTGGATTTAACTCTAACAGAGATGTGTGGCAGCATCCCCACACCAACAGGTCATGCTCAAACCTGAAGTTTGATTTTTTATTTTTTTTTCTTTTTTTGCCTCTTGGGTTATTGTTGGGGCTCGGTGCCTGCACTATGAATCCACTGCTCCTGGAGGCCATTTTTTTCCCCTTCTGTTGCCTTTGTTGTTGTAGCCTTGTTGCAGTTATCATTGTTGTTGATGTCATTCGTTGTTGCATAGGACAGAGAGAAATGGAGAGAGGAGGGGGAAGACAGAGAGAGGGAGAGAAAGACACCTGCAGACTTGCTTCACTGCCTGTGAAGTGACTCCCCTGCAGGTGGGGAGCTGGGGGCTCAAACTGGGATCCTTACACTGGTCCTTGCGCTTTGCGCCATGTGCGCTTAACCTGCTGCAGTACCGCCCAACCACCTTCAGTTTTTATTAAATGAAATTAATTTATTTATTCCCTTTTGTTGCCCTTGTTTTATTGTTGCAGCATTTATTATTGTTGTTGTTACTGATGTCACTGTTGTTGGATAAGACAGAGAGAAAAGAGAGGAGGGGAAGACAGAGAGGGGGAAAGAAAGACACCTGTAGACCTGCTTCACTGCCTGTGAAGTGACTCCCCTGCAGGTGGGGAGCCAGGGGCTCGAACTGGGATCCTTATGCCAGTCCTTGCATTTTGTGCCACCTGCGCTTAACCCGCTGTGCTACCGCCCGACTCCCTGTTTTTTTTTTTAAGCTTCTGAAGCTGTCTCCTTGAAGCTGGAGACCAGAGGCTTGAAACCTGGTCTTCACACACTGTAACATGTACACCCTACCAAGTACGCCACTTCCTGGTCCCTTGATTTATCTTTTTTTACATTTTTAAAATATTTTATTTTAAGGAGTCAGGCTGTAGTGCTGTGGGTTAAGCGCAGGTGGCACAAAGTGCAAGGATCGGCATAAGGATCCCAGCTGTTAAGTCTGATGAAGTTCACTTTGCTAGACCAGCCCAGGCAATGCATAGACCCATTTGCTCAGGAAATCAGTGACTTACCACAGAATAGCCAGGTGGAAGGGTGCAGAGTGCCAGGCATCCAGGCATGGGGAGAGTTTCTTAGCCTGCACTGGGGTGTCATGCTCTCCCAATCTCCACTCAGGCACCACCATAGTCTCCGTATAGTCTCTCAAGTCCCTGTCTCTTGGGTTCTTACAGAGACTTCATTACATGGAATGGCTTTTTTCCTCTTTTTTTTTTGTCATTGGGACCTCATGCCTACATGATTACACTGTTCCTGGTTGGCTTTTCTTTCCCCCTTTCAATTCCAGCCAGAAAGAGATGGAAGTGGGAGATGGAGATGGAAAGACAGCACAGCACTGCCCCAACATTCATGGAGCTTCCCCTTGGTTCCATGCAAGGTCCTCCCATGTGCGTTTTGGGGCTTGAACCCCCCTCCTTAAACATGGTACTGTTCATTTTACCTATAAACTCCTGTCCCCGGCATGATTGAAAAATATTTATTTGGGGGATGGGTGGTGGCACACCTGGTTGAGTGTATGTGTTACAATGCACAAGAACCCAGGTTCGAGCCCCTGGTTCCCATCTGTAGGGGGAAAGCTTCATGAATGGTGAAACACTGCTGCAGTGGTGTAAGGATCCCAGGTGTGTCTCTCTGTCTTTCTCCCTCTCTACCTTCCCCCTCCTTTTCAATTTCTGGCTGTCTCCATCCAATAAATAAAATGATTAAAGAAAGTTAAAATTTTTTTATTTGAAAGAGAGGAGAGAGCCAGAGCATCACTCTGGTACATTCAATTTGGGGATTGAACTCAAGACATCACAGCACCAGAACTCACTCTCTTTTTAAATTTTTATTTATTTATTTATTTATTGTCTTTTGTTGTCCTTGTTCTTTTTTTTTTAATTATTGTATTATTGTTGTTGTTATCGATGTCACTGTTGTTGGATAGGACAGAGAGAAATGGAGAGAGGTGAAGAAAGAGAAGGGGAGAGAAAGCTAGACCTGCTTCATTCACCTCTTGTGAAGTGACTCCCCTGCAGGTAGGGAGCCAGGGGCTCGAACATGTATATGACCTGGGAGGTGGTGCAGTGAATAAAGCACAGGAATCTCAAGCATGAGATCCATCCCCACTGTCACATGTGCTAGAGTGATGCTCTCCTCCTCTTTCCCTCTCTCATGATCAATAAATGATTCATTCAATAACACATTCTTATGATGCTTGACACAAGAAATTCCAAGATTTATAGGAGATTTAAGCCAGGAACTTTGAAAATCAAATTGTGAAAACTATGCTCTGCTGATGTGAATGACCAAACTTTTTTCCTACAAATCACAATATGGCATATACAGTAGCTCATAATTTGTATAGGTAATACAAATAGGTAATAGTTGTATAGGTAATATTTTTTTACTATTATAACTTAATTTTAAAAATATTTATTTATTCCCTTTTGTTTTTTGTTGTAGTTATTATTGTTGTTTTTATTGATGTCGTTGTTGGATAGGACAGAGAGAAATGGAGAGAGAAGGGGAAGACAGAGGGGGGGAAAGATAGATACCTGCAGACCTGCTTCACCGCTTGTGAAGTGACTCCCCTGCAGGTGGGGAGCCGGGGGCTCGAATCGGGATCCTTATGCTGGTCCTTGCGCTTTGCGCCACCTGCGCTTAGCCCACTGTGCTGCCACCCGACTTTTTTTGTGTGTGCAGTTGAGGCCTCAGGTACAGTGGGGTTTTCCTGCTCTGGGACATTTTTTAAGTTAACTAAACTCCTTACTTAGATAAAATTTATTTTACTTTATTCTACTTATTTACTTGATAGAGACAGAAATCAAGAAAATGCAGGAAGACAGAGAGGGAGACATTAGCAGTAAAGCTTTCCCCTGAAGCTGGGGAGTGTGAGCTGGACCCCTGAGTATTGTAACATGTTTACACATGTACCATCCAGACCCGTGGGCCACTTTTTCATTCAGAGATGATGGGGACGCAGCACCACACACCTCCCACGTGATCCTGAGCCAGAACCTGCGGTGCTAGCAAAATAAGGCACCGGCCCTGCCCTGCCCTACTTGGTGAGCCTCCCTGCCTTATGTTCCAGAAAATCTAGGACCTTTATATGCTAGTCCTTAGTCCTTTATCTGGAATTAAAAAAGAAAGAAAAAAAGAAAGAAAGAAAAGGAAAAGGAAGGAGTGGAGACGCATGAAATTCCCAGAGCGTTTTAACCCACACCTGGACATTCTTTTGGCTGCAAGTGCATTTATCTATTGAGCGTGGCTGTGTGTCAATAAAGCTTTATTTACAAATGCAGGCGGCCACAGTTGTACCGGGCTGGAGATTTACTTTATCTCCTCAGCAGAAAATGGCGAGGACCGGCTGGAACTGCAGCCTAGTACAGTGCTCTGCTCCTGCGCCACTGGGAAGGAACTGGGTCCCAAAGCCTTCAAAATCCCAGCGAGATGAAAAAGCCTGGGAACCAGGGCTTCTGGAGCCCGTCCTGCCTCTGCGTGCACAGCTGCACTAGGGGCTGGGCACCTGGCTCTAGCCACCAGCTCACACTGTTCCCCGCACATGGACCCCAGGAATCTAGGTAGGCTGCAGCCGCTCCCCAGGCCTCCCGGAGCAGGCGCACCCGGACTCACCGGGCCTTATTTCTCGGCACCACCCACTCCCTACCGACGCCAAATAAGTCCCCAGGCCCGCCCGTCCCACTGCGTGCGCGGCCCCGCCACCTGCGTCACTAGGAAGCGCGTGCCCGAGCCGCCGCCGCCGCCGCCGCCGCCGCCGCCGAATCCCCAACAAGGAGCTGAGCCCACAGCCGCCGCCGCCCCGGCCGCTCCAGTCGTCGCCGCCCCTGCCGCCTGCGGGCACCCGCGCAGGCTCGGCCGCGGCTCAGGTAAGCGCCCGGCGCCCCCCGCGGAGAGGCCTCTTGCTCCGTCGCGCGCCGCCGTCCAGTCAGGGGTCCCTGCGGAGCGTCAGGACGTTACGGCGGGGGGAGGGGAGGCGGGGGAGGGGCGGCGGCGCGCGGCGGGCGTAGCGTCAGCGTCGGCGTGGCGTCGGCGGCGTCGCTTCCATCTTGGCGGAGGGCTCAGGGAAGGCCCTCGGTGGCACCGGTTCCGGTTCGGCCCGTGCCGCCTGGACGTGGCGGTGTGGTGGCTACACAGGCCTGCTCCCCTCGGGCGGCGCGCCCGTGCGTTCCCAACTCTCCCCCTTGGGTGCCTGTGCCCCCACGGAGTCTCGTCCATATGTCTCCCATCCCCACCGCCGCCGCCCCTCCAGCCGCGTGGAAGTCATGTCCTCACGCCGGGACCTCAGGGGCTGCGGCCTCCGGTGGGAGCGGGGGTCCGCGTGGCCCCGGGCCAGATTGTCCCCAGCACCCCGCATGCACCGTGTGACGTCAGCTGTTGCCCTTTGCGAAGCTGGACTGTGCCCCGGGGCAGCAGGCTGTGGCTTGAGGACGGGCTCCGGCGGGTTTGGTGAAAAACGATGAAGGGACCGGGTGGGGGGGGGCAGGAAATACGCCCCACCTGGGAGCCAGCTGCAAGGAGATTTGGGAATACGGCTGGATTTTAGTCCCGTGCGCTCCACACTCCCAGCCCCTGGAATTAACCAGGTTGAACGTTCTTGGTAATTGGTTACACTGTTCGGGTAGGCAGTGTCTGCGTAGAACCTCGGGACATTTCCTTCCTTTTTCTTTTCTTAATGTTTACTTTTTAATAAGAGAAATACAGAGAGAAAGGCAGAAAAACACACCAGAGCGTTGGTCAGCACTGGTGGTGCTGGGGATTGACCCTGGGACCTCAGAGCCTCAGGCATGAGTCTTTTTCAGAACCATCTACCTCTCAAGGTGTTTTCGCTCAGGCTATTTGGTTTCCAATGGTCCTGGCTGCAGGTAAAGGCCAGTCTTTCCTATGCACATCTGTCGTTCCGGACACCCGGCATACATCCAGCAGACCCCCCTCCCCCCCAAGGAGCCACATTAGGGGTGGGGGAGGGGTGTCAATAAGGCCCTGCTACATACCGGGTAACTTTGTAATTCATTTGACTGCTTGACTTTTCTGTTCAGCCAAAATTTTATTTATTATTGTTGAGGTTCTTTTGCTAACACTGCATATGCAGCCATTTGAATGACAGGCCTATTTATTTATTTTTTTAGAGCGAGGGAGAGAGACACAATGAAAGAGACCACAGCACCAAAGTTTTCTCCATTGCAGTGGGGGCTGGGGTCAAACGTGGTGTGCACATATGGCGAAGCAGCGCACTGTCCAAGTGAGCTATTTTGAATGGTAGTGTGTTAAAGATTTTTTTTTTTGCCTGGGGGGGGTAGATAGCATAATGGTTATGCAAAGAGACTCATATCTGACATTCTGAAGCCCCAGGTTCAGACTCCTGCACCACCACCATAAGCCAGAGCTGAGGAGTGCTCTAGTAAAAAATATACATACATATATAGCTATATAGATATAAATATATATGGGCCAGGTGGTGACACACCTGATTAAAGGCTCACATTAACAGTGCATAAGGACCCAGGTTCAAGCCCCTTGTCCGTCACCTGCAGGGGGAAAGCTTCACAAGAGGTAAAGCAGGGCTGCAAGTGTCTCTGTCTCTCTCCTCTATCTCCCCACTCCCCTTTCAATTTCTGTCTCTATTCAATAATAAATAAAAATACGTAACAAATAAATTACCAAAAATGTTTTACGTAGGACTTGATGAGTTGGGAGAAACCATTACCACAATCTTGAGAGTTTCCTCCTCCTCCTCCTTGTATTTGCTTTACTTTACGATAAGAACACACAATCCATGAACTTTTGTCAGCAACCACTTAGGCATACAGTCCGTTTTACTTTGTTGTAGGGAAGAACTTGAAGAGGTTACTGAAACTTCCCATCCTGATGCTTTTTGTTTTCCCTCCCTAGGCACTGGGTTTGACTATTTTGAATTCCTCCTAAAAATGTTATAATGTAGCATTTGTTCTGTATCCAGCTTCTTTACATTTAGTGTAATGTTTCCATATTTATTTCTATAGTTGCAAATGACAAAAATTCCTCCTTTTCCCTCTCCCTCTTCTTGTCACTGGGGCATTATCACTTATGGCTGACCTTTTTTTTTTTTTTGCATCCAGGCTTATTGCTGGGGCTAGGTGGGTCTCTGCACTATGAATCCACTGCTCCTGGCAGACATCTTTTTTTCATTGTTATTGGATAGAACAGAGAAATTGAGAGAGGACGGGAAAATAGAGAGGGACAGAGAAAGATAGATAGAAACCTGCGGACCAGGGAGTCAGGCAGTGGTGCAGCGGGTTAAGCACACGTGGCGCAAAGCACAAGGACCTGCTCGAGCCCCCCGGCTCCCCACCTGCAGGGGAGTCACTTCACAGGCGGTGAAGCAGGTCTGCAGGTGTCTATCTTTCTCTCCCCTCTCTGTCTTCCCCTCCTCTCTCCATTTCTCTCTGTCCTATCCACCAACAATGACATCAATAGCCACAACAATGTTAAACAAGGGCAACAAAAGGGAAAATAATAATAATAAAAAGATACCTGCTTTACCACTTGCAAAGTGACCCTGCTGCAGATGGGAAGCTGGGGGTTCGAACTGGGATCTTTGCACTCTGTATGCTTAACCTGGTGCCCTGCTGCCATTTTTATTTATTTATTTTTTATTATCTTTATTTATTTATTGGATAGAGAGCTGGAAATTGAGGGGAAGGGAGAGAGAGAGACAGAGAGGCGCCCGTAGCCCTGCTTCGCCACTCATGAAGCTTCCCTCCTCAGGGATCTTGCGCATTGTAACACGTGCACTCAACTGGGTGCACCACCACCCAGCCCCTCCAATCAATTTTTAAAATGTGTGACTAATACTGTTTTACAGCTCCACACTGCATCCAGGGCTGATTTACTTATTTTTACCAGAGCACTGCTCAACTCTGGCTAATGGTGTGTGTAGGGTGTGAATCTTAAGAGCCTCAGGCATGAGAGTCTTCTTACATAATCATTAAGCTATATCCCCACCCTATAGCTGACTTACTCTTATTTGATTTTATTTTATTTATTGATGAGAAAGATAAAAGAGAAAGAACCAGACATCACCCTGGTACATGGGCTGCTGGGGATTGAACTCAGGGCCATGCTTTGAGAGTCCAGTGCTTTATCCACTGTGCCACCTCCCAGATCTATCTTTTTTTTTTTCCTAGTTATTTACTCTTTTAAAAAAATTACTTATGGAAATATTGACAAAACCATAGGATAAGAGGGTACAATTGTACAACATTCCCATCGACTTAATTTTAAAGAGGGAGCAGAGCACACCAAAGCTTCCCCAGTGCCTGGGGCAAGAAGGCTAAAATCCTGGGCTGCACCAAGTAGGCCCCTTTGCAAGTAAGTCACCACTGTGGCTCAATTCCTCCTTTTTAGAAGTTAAATTAAGTTTCATTTTGTGTACACATATCCTTTATTGTCTGCACATGGACATTTTGATTACTTCCACATACTGGCTTTTGTAAATAAAGCTGCAGTGAACAGGGAGCAGAGTAGCCCTTAGAGATCCTGAGTTTATTCCTTGTGGATTTTTTTTTTTTTTGCCTCCAGGGTTATCACTGGGGCTTGGTGCCTTCAATATGAATCCACTGCTCCTGGAGGCCATCTTTTTTCTGTTGTTGTTGCTATCACTGTTGTTGGATAGGACACAGAAATTGAGAGAGGAGGGGAAGACAGAGAGGGGGGAGAGAAAGACACCTGCAGATCTTCTTCACCACCTGTGAAATGACCCCCTTGCAGGTGGGGAGCCAGGGACTTGAACTGGAAACCTTGTATTGGTCCTTGCATTTTATACTATATGCACTTAACCTGGTGTACTACTATCCGGCCCCCTTCCTTGTGGATTTATATCCCAAAGTAGATTGTTGTAACTGAGGAGATAGTGTAATGGTTCTGCAAAAAGACTTTCATGCTTGAGGGAACAGAGGTCCTAAATTCCTGGCATTACCATAAACTAGAGCTGAGTGTAGTCTGGCTAAAAAAAGAGAAAGAATAGGGGAATTGGGCGGTACTGAAGCGGGGTAAGCTAGGTGAAGCAGGTCTGCAGGTGTCTATCGTTTGGTCTCTTCCCCTCTCTCAATTTCTCTCTGTCCTATCCAGCAACTTTGACAGCAATAACAACAACGATAAATAACAAGGGCAACAAAAGGGAAAAAATAGCCTCCAGGAGCAGTGGATTCATAGTGCAGGCACCGAGTCCCAGTGATAACCCTGGAGGCAAAAAAAAAAAAAAAAAAAGGAAAGAAAAAAAAACAGGTGGCGCATGTAGTTAAGTGCACATGTTACAATGTGCAAAGACCCTGGTCTGAGCCCCAGATCCCTACCTGCAGGGGGAACACTTTGCAAGTGGTGAAGCAGGGCTGCAGGTGTCTCTCTGTCTCTCTCCCTCTTATCTCCCTCTTCCCTTTCAATTTCTGGCTGTTTCTATCCACTAAATAAAGATAATAAAAAATATGTTTATAAAAGAAAGAGAATATTGCTATATACCATTATATTTTCTTCTATAGCCTTTTTTTTAAATTTGAGGATTAATAGTTTACAATGTAATCTTTTTTTTTAATTTTTAAATTTTATTTATTCCCTTTTGTTGCCCTTTTTTTTATTGTTGTAGTTATTATTGTTGTTGTCGTCATTGTTGGATAGGACAGAGAGAAATGGAGAGAGGAGGGGAAGACAGAGAGGAGGAGAGAAAGACAGACACCTGCAGACCTGCTTCACCGCCTGTGAAGTGACTCCCCTGCAAGGTGGGGAGCCGGGGCTCGAACTGGGATCCTTATGCCGGTACTTGTGCTTTGCACCACCTGCGCTTAACCCGCTGCACTACAACCCGACTCCCCCAATATAATCTTTTAAAAATATGTTTACTTAGTATTGGATAGAGACAGAAATTGAGAGGGATGATAAATGACATACTGGGAGTTGTATTGTTAAATGGGAAACGGGAATGTTATGCATGTACAAACTATTGTATTTACTGTTGAATGTAAAACATTAATTCCTCAATAAAGAATTAAAAAAAAAAAAAGAAATTGAGAGGGGAGGAGGCTTTCCCTCTGCAGGTGGGGACCAGGGGCTAGAACCTGGGTCCTTGTGTGCTGTAATGTGTGCACTTAACCAGGTGTGCCACCACCTGGCCCCTTTTTATTTATTTTTTAATTGACTCCAGGGCTATCACTGGGGCTCAGTGCCTATATGAGTAAGCCACTGCTCCTGTTGGCCTTTTTTTTCCTTTTTAAATTTATTTTTTACAAATTGAGAGGGAAGGGTGGATAGGTAGTGAGAGACACCTGCAGGCTTGCTTTATCACTCATGAAGCTTCCCCCTGAAGATGGGGACTGGGGACTTGAACCTTTGTGCATGGTAACATGTACTCTGCCGGTGTATCACTGGCTGGACCCTGTCCTTTTAATCCTTTGAGGTTCCTTTATACTACTGTACATTGTGAGTGTACACATCTCCATCAACATTGCACTATGGTCATGCACTGGATAGAGTAGATGCCTTACTAAGCACAAAATTTAGTTACTGGAATCATCTGAGAACACCAAAGACAGTCCCAAGGGAATTCCATGGGTGCGGAGCAGTGATTTGGTGTCTCTCCCTTTCTCAAGAAAATAGAATAAAAATTGGACCAAAGGGGCTGGGTGGTAGGTGCAGCAGGTTAAGTGCACGTGTCACAAAGTACAAGGACTAGTATAAGGATCCTGGTTTGAGCCCCTGGCTCCCCACCTGCAAGGGGGTTGCTTCACAAGTAATGAAGCAGGTCTGCAAGTGTCTATCTTTCTCTCTCCTCTGTTTTCCCTCCTCTCTTGATTTCTCTCTGTCCTGTCCAACAACAACAAGAACAATAATAACCATGACAATGATAAAACAACAAGGCAACAAAATTGGAAAAATAGCCTCCAGGAGCCTTGGATTCATAGTGCAGGCACCGAGCCCCAGAGATGACCTTGTCTGTATATGCTGGGGGCCCTGGGTTCATTCCCTGGTAAGGCATTAAGAAAGTTTCTTTATAGAGTATTTTACAACTTTTGGGGATGCTGGGCAGTGACACACCCAGTGCAATGCACATATTACCATGCGAAAGGACTTGGGTTCAAACTCCCAGCCCCTACCTGCACGGGGAAGGCTTCATGATGAATGCAGCAGCTGTTTCTCCCCCATCTCCCTCTCCCCTCACAATTTCTCTCTGTCTTCTCAAAATATCTTTATTTAAAAAAATTTTTTAGTGGGGGTCGGTCGGTGGCACAGTGGGTTAAGCGCACGTGGCGCAAAGCGCAGGGACCGGCGTAAGGATCCCGGTTCGAGCTCCCGGCTCCCCACCTGCAGGGGAGTCGCTTCACGGGAGGTGAAGCAGGTCTGCAGGTGTCTATCTTTCTCTCCCCCTCTCTCTCTGTCTTCCCCTTCTCTCTCCATTTCTCTCTGTCCTATCCAACAACAAAGCAACGTCAACAATGGCAATAATAACCGCAACGAGGCTGCAACGACTAGGGCAACAAAAAGGGGGAAAAATGGCCTCCAGGAGCGGTGGATTCATGGTGCAGGCACCGAGCCCAGCAATAACTCTGGAGGAAAAAAAAAAATTTTTTTTTAGTATTTTTTAATACTTGTTTATTCCCTTTTGTTGCCCTTGTTGTTTTTATTGTTGTAGTTATTATTGATGTCGTAGTTGTTGGACAGAACAGAGAGAAATGGAGGAGGGGAAGACGGGGGGGGGGGGGGGGGGGGGGGGGAGATAAGTCGCTTGTGAAGCAACTCCTCTGCAGGTGGGGAGCTGGGGGCTTGAACCGGGATCCTTTTGCTGGTCCTTGAGCTTTGTGACACCTGAAAATATCTTTATTTTTTAATTTTATTTTTATTGTTATTTTTTACCAGAGCACTGCTCAGTTCTGGCCTATGGTGGTGCGGGAGATTGAACCTGGGACTTTAGAGCCTCAGACATGAGTCTCTTTGCATAATCATTATGCCATCTACCCCAGTCCAAAATTAAGTATCTTAAAAAAAAAAAAAGAAACTTTTTGGAAGATATACTGGATGAGGGAAGTATTTATGTAGTTGTATATGTACAAATATGAGTTCTATGAATTTAGAACATCTAGAAAATTATATTTAGATCTAAGCCTTAAGATAATCCTTGATTTCCTGCTTAAACTAGGAAGGGAGGTTGCTCAAATCTCTTTTCACTGCCAGAAGATGAATTGACATGTATGGAGCTACAGAGCTAGATCCTGTCTCAGCCTGGCAGGTGTGGTGGCAGGAACATATTCAGGGAACTAGATTTAAGGCCCTGGTCTCTACCCGCAGGGGAGAGACTTCATGAATGGTGGAGCAGTGCTGCAGATGTTTCTCCATCCCTCTCTTCTCTATCTCTCTCCATAAGAAAAAGGAGGTGGGGTGGCAGGTGGTGGTGCACTGGGTTAAGGGCACATAATATGAAATGCAAGGACTTGCTCAAGGATCCCAGTTTCCCATCTGCAGGGGCATTGCTTCACGAGTGGTAAAGCAGGTCTGCAGGTGTTTTTCTCCTCCCGCCCCCATCTCCCCCTCCTCTCTCATTTTCATTCTGTTCTAGCCAATGAAATGGAAAAAAATGGCCTCTAGGAGCAGTGGATTCATAGTGCAGTCACTGAGCCCAAGCAATAACCCTGGAGGCAGGGGAAAAAAAAAAAAAACGAAGAGAGAAAGAAAAATGGCCGCTGCAAGTAGTGGAATTATTGCATAGGCACTGAGCTTCATCAGTCAACCTGGAGGAAAAATACTAATCAACCAACAAAAAGACTTATGTATTGCAGCCTGGGAGGCTCTGCTTTTTTGTCTTTTCTTCTTTCTTTTATTTTTATTTATTTATAAAATGGAAATATTGATAAGACCGTAGGATAAGAAGGGTACAATTTCGCATAGTTCCCATCACCAGAACTCTGTATCCAATCCCTTCCCTTGATAGCTTTTCTATTCTTTTTTATTAGCCTTTTAAATTTTTTTTAAAAATATTTATTTTATTTATTTATTCTCTTTTGTTGCCCTTGTTGTTTTATTGTTGTAGTTATTATTGTTGTTGTCGTTGTTGGATAGGACAGAGAGAAATGGAGAGAGGAGGGGAAGACAGAGAGGAGGAGAGAAAGACAGACACCTGCAGACCTGCTTCACCGCCTGTGAAGTGGGGAGCCGGGGTTCGAACCGGGATCCTTATGTCAGTCCTTGTGCTTTGCGCCACCTGCGCTTAACCCGCTGCGCTACAGCCCGACTCCCACCTTTAAAATTTTTTTTTAATGTCTATCCTTATCTTTATTTATTTATTTATTTATTTAAGAAAGGATTAATTAACAAAACCATAGGGTAGGAGGGGTACAACTCCACACAATTCCCACCACCCAATCTCCATATCCCACCCCCTCCCCAGTAGCTTTCCCATTCTCTATCCCTCTGGGAGCATGGACCCAGGGTCATTGTGGGTTGCAGAAAGTAGAAGGTCTGGCTTCTGTAATTGCTTCCCCGCTGAACATGGGCGTTGACTGGTCGGTCCATACTCCCAGTCTGCCTCTCTCTTTCCCTAGTAGGGTGGGTCTCTGGGGAAGCTGAGCTCCAGGACACATTGGTGGGGTCTTCAGTCCAGGGAAGCCTGGCCGGCATCCTGATGACACCTGGAACCTGGTGACTGAAAAGAGAGTTAACATACAAAGCCAAACAAATTGTTGAGCAATCATGGACCAAAAGCTTGGAATAGTGGAGAGGAAGTGTTAGGGAGGGTACTCACTGCAAACTCTAGTGTACTTCTGCTTTCTTACTTTGGTGCCATACTCCAAACTCAGTCAATTTCTGCTTTGCGTTTCTACTTTTTTTTTTATATTTTTATTTTTACATGCATAACATTCCCCAGATTCCCATTTAACAATACAACCCCCACTATTTCATTCATCATTTTTCATGGACCTATATTTAAAAAATTTTATTTATAAAAAGAAAACACTGACAAAAACCATAGTATTAGAGGGGTACAGCTCTACACAGTTCCCGCCACCAGAATTCTGTATCCTGTCCCTCCCCTTCCCTGATAGCTATCCTTTTTTTTTAACATTTATTCCCTTTTGTTGCCCTTGTTTTATTGTTGTAGTTATTATTGTTGTTATTGATGTCGTTGTTGGATAGGACAGAGAAAAATGGAGAGAGGAGAGGAATACAGAGAGGGGGAGAGAAAGACACCTGCAGACCTGCTTCACCGCCTGTGAAATGACTTCCCTACAGGTGGGGAGCTGGGGGCTCAAACTGGGATCCTTACACCAGTCCTTGTGCTTTGCGCCACCTGAGCTTAACCCATTGCACTACAACCGACTCCTAGCTTTCCTATTCTTTATCCCTCTGGGAGTATGGACCCAGGGTCATTATGGGGTGCAGAAGGTGGAAGGTCTGGCTTCTGTAAAGGACCCAGGATCATTGTGGGGTGCAGAAGGTAGAAGGTCTGACTTCTGTAATTGCTTCTCCGCTGAACATGGGAGTTGGCAGGTCAATCCATACTCCCAGCCTATCTCTCTCTTTCCTTAGTGGGGCAGGGACCTGGGGAGGTGAGGCTCCAGGACACATTGGTGGGGTCATCTGCCCAGGGAAATCCAGTTGGCATCATGGTAGCATCTGGAACCTAGTGGCTGAAAAAGAGTTAAGATCTAAAGCAGAACAAATTATTGACTAGTCATGAACCTAAAGGCAAGAATACTGCAGATGAAGATTTGGGGTCTCTGTTTTGGAAATAGCTATTAGGTCTATTTTAGGTATATTCCAAGGGGCCCATGACTTTACTAGTTTTTTCCTGAGCCTGACCTTTGATATGTAGGTGGACCCAAGTTATTGTCTAGGGAGATGGTGTCATAGTTGGCAAAAGGACTGGAAAGCTGGAACAGGAAAGAGAGTAGCAACTAAATATGGGAAAGGTATATGAATATTGTTAACTGTATACCCCATTTGATCTGGGGCCCATATTCAGCACAAGAGCCTATGTAACCTCTGCATCCCTGTAGGTCTGGGGCTCACATTCTGTGATCATGGCTAGGAACATTCCAGGCTGCACTAATTTCAGGACCCGTTTTACTTGGTTGATAGGTAGAGTATGTTATCCAACCCCCCCTTTGGAGAATGGAACATTCCTATAAAGGGGTCCAGTATGTTGTTCCTTATCAAGATGTTTTTTTTAAAATATCATTTTTTTAAAATTTATTATTTATTTTCCCTTTTTTGCCCTTGTTTTTTTATTGTTGCCTCCTTAATTACTTTCTAGTCCTACACCCTATTCTGCTAGAGCTTCACTGGTGCTTCTTGCCTGCAAGATTTTTTTTTTTTTTTTTTTTTGGGCCTCCAGGGTTATTGCTGGGGCTCAGTGTCTGCACTACGAATCTACTGCTTCTGGAGGCCATTTTTCCCCATTTTTGTTGCCCTTGTTGGATAGGACAGAGAGAAATCAAGAGAGAAGGGGAAGACAGAGGGGGAGAGGATAAACACCTGCAGACTTGCTTCACCGCTTGTAGAGCGATCCCCCTGCAGTTGTGGAGCTGGGGGTTCAAACCAGGATCCCTACACTGGTGTTTGTGTTTTGCACCATGTGTGCTTAAGTCGCCTGCAAGATTTTTGCCACTCCTGGCAGACTTTGTTTTTCTTTCAGATAGAGGTTGAAAGGCAGAGAGAGAGAGAGAGAAAGGAGGAGGAGAAGGAGACACCATATCGATGTTTCATGTTGTGAAGTGCCCCTTTTGCATGGTGCTCCTGTGTGGTGAATAGGGGCTCAAACTGAAGTCTTTGTACATGGTAAGTGTGTGCTCTGCTGGGTGAGCCGTCTCCCAGTCCCCATAACTGCTTTTAAAAAGTATTTAATATTTATCTATCTGTTTGTTTATTTTTGCCTGTAGGGTTATCGCTGGGGCTCGGTGCCTATATGAATCCACTGCCCCTAGAGGCTATTTTTTCCCTTTTGTTGCCCTTGTTTATTATTGTTGTTATTGTTGTCGTTGTTGGATAGGACAGAGAGAAATTGAGAGAGTAAAGGGAAGACAGATATAGGGAAAGAAAGACACTTACAGACCTGCTTCACCGCCTCTGAAGTGACCCTCCCTGCAGGTGGAGAGTCAGGGGCTCAAACCGGGATCCTTATGCTGGTCTTTGTGCTTTGTGCCATGTACGATTAACGCGCTGCACCACCGCCCTGCTCCCTATCTATTTTTAACCAGAACACTACTCAGCTCTGGCTTATGGTAGTGTGGAGGATTGAATCTGGGACCTCAGAGCCTCAGGTATGAGTCTTTAGCACAATCATTATAGTATCTCCCAGTCATCTCTTTTATAAGTGCTCATTTAGGTGATACTAAGTCTACTCATTTTTTAAAAATACTATTTGTTTAATTCTGGAAAGAGACATAAATTGAGAGGGAAGAGGAGATAAGAGAGGGAGAAAGAGGGAAATAGACACCTGCAGCACTGCTTCACCACTAATGAAGCTCCCTCCCCTGTAGGTGGGGACTAGGGGCTTGAACCCAGGTCCTTTCATATTATAATGTCTGCACTCAACTGGATGCACCACTCCCACCCCCCTCAGATATTTTTTAAATATTTATTTATTTATTAGTGAGATAGAAGGTGAGAAAGAGAACCAGAGCAGCACTCTGCCACATGCCAGGGATCAAACTCAAGTCCTCATGCTTGAGTGTCCAATGCTACATCCACTGTGCCACCTCCCAGACTGCCATTCATTTTGTTTAGCAGCCACCACCTGTCTCGGAACTTTCTCATGGACTCATAGAAACTCTTTCCCCATTAAGTCCTAATTCCGACTCTTCCCGTCCCTTGGTAATCTCTATTTTATTTTCTATCTATAAATATGACTATTCAAAAATTTTTTGACTATTCATGTGAATGGAATCAAATGGCATTTCTTTTGTCTCTAGCTTTTTTCTTCTAGGCAGATGCACTCAAGGATCATCTGCGTTGTAAAATGTATTGAGATCTCATTCCTTTTTAGAGCTGAACACTATTCCATTGTATGCACACATGCACACACCACATTTTGTTTATGGTTCATCCTGACGGGCATATGTGTATAGTTCCCTGCTTTGGCTATTGTGGAGAATGTTGTTACAACACTGGTGCATGAATGTCTGTTTTAGTCCCTGCTTCCCCTTCTTCTTCTTCTTCTTTTTTTTTTTTAATCTTTTTTTTTTTTTTTTTTTTAACCAGAGCACTGTTCAGCTCTGGTTTATGGTGGTGCGGGGGATTGAACCTGGGATTTTGGAGCCTCAGGCATGAGAGTCTCTTTGCATAACCATTATGCTATCTACCCCCACCCTGCTTCCCCTTCTTTGGGCTGTGGAACTAGAAGCAGAGTTACTGGATCAGCTAGAAATTCTTTTTTTTTTTTTTTGCCTCCAGGGTTATTGCTGGGACTCAGTGCCTGAACCTTGAATCCATTGCTTCTGGAGGCTTATTTTTTTTGTTGCCCTGGTTGTTTTATCATTGTAATTATTATTATTGTTTTATTGCTGCCGTTGTTGTTGGACAGGGCAGAGAGAAATGGAGAGAGGAGGGGAAGACAGAGAGGGGAAGAGAAAGATAGACACCTGCAGACCTGCTTCACTGCCTGTGAAGTGACTCCACTGCAGGTGGGGAGGCAGGGCTCCAACTGGGATCCTTATGCAGGTCCTTGTGCTTTGCACCACATGCCCTTAACCCACTGCGCTACTGCCTGATTCCTTTTTTTTTTTTTAATTATCTTTATTTATTTATTGAATAGAGACAGCCAGAAATTGAGAGGAGAAGGGAAGCTAGAGACTGAGAGAGTCAGAGATACCTGCACACCTGCTTCACCACTCGCAAAGCTTTCCCCCTGCAGGTGGGGACTGGGGGCTCGAACCCCCGGTCCTTGTGCATTGTAGCATGTGCGCTCAACCAGGTGTGCCACCACCCGGCCCCAGCTAGAAATTCTGTACTGACTTGAAGATACTTCTGAACTTCACAGGGTCTGTACCATCTTGTCTGCAGTGGTTCACAAGTGTCTTAGTTCATCCCCCACCCCTACTTTCATTTTCCATATTTTTTTCTTTTAAAAAGACTTTATTTATTAGCAGAAAAAGATTAGAAAGGAAAAGAACTAGGGCATCACTCCGGAATATGCGATGCTGGGATTCAAACTTGAGACCTCTTGTTGCAAGGTAGATGCTATATCTGCTGCATCACCTCCCAGGCCACATACATTTAGTTAAAGTGGCATCTCATTGTTTTTTGTTTTTTTTTTGCCCACAGAGTCATCGCTGGGTCCCAGTGCCTGAACTACGAATCCTCTGCTCCTAGAGGCCATTTCTCCCCCTTTTTGTTGCCTTTGTTGTTTATCGTTGTTTGCTGTAGTTGTTGGATTGGACAGAGAGAAATTGAGTGAGGAGAGGAAGACGGGGAGAGAAAGATAGACACATGCAGACCTGCTTCACTGCTTGTGAAGCGACCCCCCTGCAGCTGGGGAGCCAGGGGCTTGAACCTGGGTCCTTACACCAGTCCTTGGGCTTTGCGCCATGTGCACTTAACCTATGCTGCGCAACTGCCCAGCCCCTTCTTTGTGGTTTTAACTAGCACTTCCTTGCTGACCAGTGATATTGAACATCTTTTCTTTCTTTTTTTTTTTTTTGCCTTCAGGGTTATTGCTGGGGCTTGGTGCTTGCACTACTAATCCACTGCTCCTGGTGGCTATTTTTTCCCATTTTGTTGCCCTTTTTGTTGCTGTTATTGTTGCCACTGATGTTGTTGTTGGATAGGACAGAGAGAAATCAAGAGAGGAGGGGGAGAGAAAGACAGACACCTGTAGACCTGCTTTACCACTTGTGAAGTGACTCTTCCCCCCCCTTGCAGGTGGGGAGCTGGCGGCTTGAACTAGGATCCTTACACCAGTCCTTGAGCTTTGTGCCATGTGTGCTTAACCCGCTGTGCTACTGCCTAATCCCCCATCTTTTTTTTTTTTTTTTCAATTTTTCCATGGAGGTTATATAAATACGGACACATATGTACATATACACACAATTTTATTTTCACAAGAGCATTGCTCAAGTCTGTCTGATGATGACATCAGAGATTAACCTGTGGCGTCAGAGCCTCAGGCATGACTGTCTGCTGTTCTACAATGTCTCTTTATTTTTAGAGCTGGGGAGACAGCTTAATGGTTATGCAAAAGACTTTTATGCCTGAAGCTCAGCAGTCCCAAATTCAATCCTCAGCACCACCATAAGCCAGAGCTGAGGGGCGAGGTGGTGGCACACTTGGTTGAGTGCACATGTTACAATGTGCAAGGACCCAGGCTCAAGCCCCTGGTCCCCACCTATAGGAGAAAAGTTTCATGAGTGGTGAAGCAGTGCTGCAGGTGTCTCTCTGTCTCTCTCCCTCCATATATACCCCTTCCTTTTGATTTCTGGCTGTCTCTATTCAATAAATAAAGATAAAAAAGAGTTTTTAAAAAATCCAGAGCTGAGCAGTATGCTGGCCTTTCTCTCTTTTATCTTTCTCATTTAAGATATGTATATATATATAACCCCTCCAGGGTTACTGCTGGCTGAGGCTTGGTGCCAGTACTAGGAATCCATTGCTCCTGGCAGCCATTTTTTTTTTCCCCTTTACTAGATAGGACAGAGAGAAATTGAGAGGGGAGGAGGAGAAAGATTTGGAAAGAGACAGAGAGACTCCTGTACACCTGCGTTGCCACTTGTGAAGCATTCCTCCTGCAGGTTGGGAGCCGGAGGCTCGAACCCAGATCCTTGTGCAGGTTCTTGCACTTTAGTGCTTTGTGTGCTTAACCGAGTATACCACCACCTGGCCCCCAAAATAAATTTTAAAAAATCAGAACAACCAATGAAACAAATTGTTAAATACTTTTGACAGTGATTAAAAAAACTTAAATCTCTTGAAAAATAAAAATTTAATTTTTAAAAATATTTATTTATTTTCCCTTTTGTTGCCCTTGTTGCTTTATTGTTATAGTTATTGTTGTTGTTATTGATGTTGTCATTGTTGTATAGGACAGAGAGAAATAGAGAGAGAAGGGGAAAACAGAGAGGGGGAGAGAAAGATAGACACCTGCAGACCTTCTTCACCGCTGGTGTAGTGACCCCCCTGCAGGTGGAGAGCCGGGGGTTTGAACTGGGATCCTTATGCTGGTCCTTGCACTTTGTGCCACATGCGCTTAACCCGCTATGCTACTGCCGACTCCTGAAAAATAAAATTTTAAATACACTTTTACTTTTATTTATTGTTATGTTATCACTAGGCCTTCACTGCACTGGGTCATCTTTTTTTTTTTTTTTTTGCCTCCAGGGTTATTGCTGGGGCTCAGTGTGTGCACCATGAATCCACTGCTCCTGGAGGCTATTTTTTTCCTTTTTGTTGCCCTTGTTTTTTTTATTGTTGTTGTGGTTATCGTTGTTATTGCTGTTGTTGTTGTTGGATAGGACAGAGAGAAATGGAGAGAGGAGGGGGAGACGGGGAGAGAATGATAGACACCTGCAGACCTGCTTCACGGCTGGTAAAGTGACCCCCCCCTGCAGGTGGAGAGCCGGGGGCTTGAACCGGGATCCTTACACTGGTCCTCATGCTTCGTGCCATATGTGTCCTTAACCTGCTGTGCTACTGCCCGACCCCCTGGGTCATCTTTCTTAGGCAGAAAGAGAGAGGCAGACACACACACACAGAGACCAGAGCTCTAAAGCTTCCCCCAGAATTGTGGGAGTTCATGGCAAAAAGCAAAGGCACCTCCACAGTTGAGCTGTCTTACCAGTCCTCACCAATAAGTATCTGACTTGCAGATATCTTCCTCCCATCCCGTAGGCTGCCTTTGTGTGTGTGACATAAGCAAATAGGACATTGTAAGTGGCAGAGCTGTGCTTTGGCCATACTTTTACAATTGGGGGTGGTGTGGTGTGGTGGTATACCCCACTGAGCACACATGTTATAGTGCATAATGATGAGGTTCAATTCCCTGCTCCCCATCTTTGGGAGGGAGGCTTTGTGAGTAGTGAGTCAGTGCTGCAGGTGTCTCTCTTCCTCTCTATTTCTCCCTTTCATCTCAATTTCTCTATGTCATATCTAATAAAAATAGAAAGGAACAGGAAAAAAAAATGGCTCCTGGGAGCAGTGGATTTGGAGTGTTAGGGTTGAGCCCAGCGATAATGTTATTGGTAATAATAATAATAAAAGTTACAAAATAAAATAAATTTAGCGTTGTCTATCAAATAAATAAATAAGCAAAGTAGTTGAGGTTGGGAAGGTCTGTAGAGGGCACTCTCACCACCATCTTTCACCATCATTCACCTGCACTTACTTCCCTTGTTGCATCCTCAGCTTTAAATGTACAGCCTGGAAAGACGTCTCCTCTCATGCCCCAATGGAAGATTTATTCTGCCCAGCAATTGCTCTGCCAGTAAGTAGCATTGTAACCCAACTAGTGGTAAACCACTACTACTCTGCATTTGGAGAGATAGGACAGAGGGAGAGACATGCACGGAGCAGAGATACTTCAGCACTCCTCCATCATTCGAGGAGTTTCCCTGGTGTTGTCCGTGATACTCCCCATGTGGTGCTGAGGCTTGGACCCAGTGCCTTGTGTATGATAAGGTGTAGACTTTACTGGTTGTGCTAGCTCCTGGACCTTATGCTATATTTCTGAGAGAATAGGAGGAGGGTCACCAAAGCACTGCTTTGCCGCCCATAAATTCCTGTGGTGCAATCCATTTAATGGCCGAGATCGAATGCAGGGCATTCGGCCATTCTATCTGCTGAACCATCTCTGGGCTAGTACTCTCAGCTTTGTCCTCCCACCCCTTAGTTTCTTTTTTTTCTTTTAAATATTTATTTATTCCCTTTTGTTGCCCTTGTTGTTTTATTGTTTTATTTATTTATAAAAGATTTTATTTATTTATGAGAAAGATAGGAGGAGAGAGAAAGAACCAGACATCACTTTGGCACACATGCTGCTGGGGATCGAACTTGGGACCTCATGCTTGAGAGTCCAAAGCTTTATCACTGCTCCACCTCCTGGACCACAATAGTTATTATTTTTTATACTTATTTATTTTCCCTTTTGTTGCCCTTGTTTATTTTTATTGTTGTTGTAATTATTATTGTTGTTATTGATGTCGTCGTTGTTAGGTAGGACAGGGAGAAATGGAGAGAGGAGGACAGAGGGGGAGAGAAAGATAGACACCTGCAGACCTGCTTCACCGCCTGTGAAGCGACCCCCCTGCAGGTGGGAATAGAGGCTTGAGCTGGGGTCCTTGTGGATGGTAACATGCATGCTCTACCATGTGTGCTACCACTAGCCCTGCCCTCATGCTGTCCTCTTACTGTTTTTTATAAAGATTTATTTATTAATGGGAGTCGGGCACAGCGGGTTAAGCGCAGGTGGCGCGAAGCGCAAGGACCGGTGTAAGGATCCCGCGCAAGGACCGGTGTAAGGATCCCAGTTCAAGCCCCCGGCTCCTCACCTGCAGGGGAGTCGCTTCACAGGGGGTGAAGCAGGTCTGCAGGTGTCTTTCTCTCCCCCTCTGTCTTCCCCTCCTGTCTTCATTTCTCTCTGTCCTATTCAAAAACGACAACATCAATAACAACAACAGTAACTACAACAGTAAAAAACAAACAAACAAAAAAACCCAAGGGCAACAAAAGGGAAAATAAAATTTTTTTTTAGGTTTTATTTATTCCCTTTTGTTGCCCTTGTTTTATTTATTTATATATTTTTATATTTGTTTAGTTTCACTTTTGTTGCCCTTGTTTTTTATTGTTTTAGTTATTGATGTTGTCATTGTTAGATAGGACAGAGAGAAATGGAGAGAGGAGAAGACAGATACCTGCAGACCTGCTTAACCCGCTGCTCTACTGCCGGACCCCCATCTTGCTTTATTGTTTTAGTTATTGAAGTCGTTGTTGGTTAGGACAGAGAGAAATGGAGAAAGGAGGGGAAGTCAGAGGGGAAGAAAAAGACAGCTACTGGCAGACCGGTTTCACCGCTTGTGAAGCAACTCCATTGCAGGTAGGGAACCGGGGGCTCGAACCGGGATCCTTACTCCGGTTCTTCCTTGTACTTTGCGCCACATGTGCTTAAACTGCTGTGCTACCGCCTGATTTATTTATTTATTATTTTATTATTATTATTATTTTTACCAGAGCACTGCTCAAGCTCTGGCTTCTGGTGGTACAGGGGATTGAACCTGGGATTTAGGTGCCTCAGGCATGAGAGTCTCTTTGCATAACCATTATGCTATCTACCCTGCCCTGATTCATCCTTGTTTTAACAAAAGGGAAGATCTTAAAGCTGAGTAGTCCTGCCTTGTGTTTATCTATCCAATTATGTGTCGGTAGACACTCGGAGTTTCCCCATATGTTGGCTAGTACATGGGGTACTGAAGTGGACATAAATGTGCAGAGATCTCTTTTTTTTTGCATTTTTTGGATAGCTATCTGGGAGAGAAATTGCTGGATCATACACTAGGTCTATTTTTAATATTTTGAAGAATTTCCACAGAAGTTCAACCAGTTTCTATCCCACCAATTGTATAGAAGGGCACTTTTACTATTTTTATTTTTTATTATTTTATTTTATTTTTTTTGCCTCCAGGGTTATTGCTGGGCTCAGTGCCTGCACCATGAATCCACTGCTCCTGGAGGCCATTTTTCCCCCTTTTGTTGCCCTTGTTGTTGTAGCCTTGTTGTGGTTATTATTGTTGTTGTTGATGTCATCTGTTGTTGGATAGGACAGAGAGAAATGGAGAGAGGAGGGGAAGACAGTGGGGAGAGAAAGACAGACACCTGCAGACCTGCTTCACCACCTGTGAAGCGACTCTCCTGCAGGTGGGGAGTCGGGGGCTCGAACCGGGATCCTTACAAAGGTCCTTGTGCTTTGCACCATATGCACTTAACCCACTGTGCTACTGACCGACCCCCTATTATTTTATTTATTTATTTTTAAGATTAAAAAAAATATTTATTTTTCCTTTTGTTATCCTTGTTGTTTAACATTGCTGTGGTTATTGATGTTGTTGTTGTTGGATAGGACAGAGAGAAATGGAGAGAGAAGGGGAAGACAGAGAGGGGGAGAGAAAGACAGACACCTGCAGACCTGCTTCACCACTTGTGAAGCGACTCCCCTGGAGGGGGGAGGCGGGGGCTCAAACCGGGATCCTTAGGCCGGTCCTTGCGCCTTGTGCCACGTGTGCCCAACCCGCTGCGCCACCGCCTGACTCCCTATTTTTATTTTTTATTATCTTTATTTATTACATAGAGACAGCCAGAAATTGGGAGGGTAGGAGGAGAGAGTGAGAGAGAGAAGGAGACACTTGTAGCCCTGCTTTACCACTAGAGCCCTGGGCGTAAAAGCATGGCATCCTGAGTGTGATCTCTGGCATCACATGTGGCAGAGTGTTGCTCAGGTTTTTTCTCATAGTCTCTCATATATACGCATATATGTATTTATTAACGAGGAAGGTAGGAGGAGAAAGAACCAGACATTCACTCTGGTACATGTGCTGCCAGGGATTGAACTCAGGACCTCATGCTGGAGAGTCCAATGCTTTTATCCACTGAGCCACTTCCCGGACCACTTCTTTCTCACTCTCTATTCTCTTTCTCTATTTCCTTCTGCCTCGTGAAATAAGTAAATCTTTTTAAAAATAATTAAAGGTGGCTGAGGAGGCAGCATAGATGTTAAATTCTCAAGCATGAGGTCTTGAGTTCAATCCCCAGCATTGCATGTGCCAGAGTGATCTTCTGGTTCTCTCTTCTCCTTTTTCTCTCATAAATAAATTAATCTTTTATAAATAATTAAAAATAAAGAAAACCACCATGTTTCAGAAGCTTCTCTGGGAGACCCAACTGGTTGGAATACTAGTGTTGTAGTCAGTCACTATGCAAGAGTCTGGAAAGTTCTTAAGAAGTTAAATATAGGGAGTCAGGCTGTAGCGCAGCGGGTTAAGCGCAGGTGGCGCAAAGCACAAGGACCGGCATAAGGATCCCGCTTCGAACCCCGGCTCCCCACCTGCAGGGGAGTCACTTCACAGGCGGTGAAGCAGGTCTGCAGGTGTCTATCTTTCTCTCCTCCTCTCTGTCTTCCCCTCCTCTCTCCATTTCCAACCACAATAATAGCTACAATAATAAAACAAGGGCAACAAAAGGGAATAAATTAATAAATATTAATTAAAAAATAAAAAAATAAAGATAATAAATAAAAATACATAGATGGATCTAGAGAAGACATGCTATGTGAAATAAGACAGAAGGGGAAAGACAAATACCAGTAATCTCACCCACAAGTGGAATCTAAGAAGCAAAGACGGGTGGTCCGGGAGGTGGTGCAGTGGATAAAGCATTGGATTCTCAACCATGAGGTCCCTAGTTCGATCCCTGGCAGCACATGTACCAAAGTGATGGCTGGTTCTTTCTCTCCTCCTATCTTTCTCATGAATAAGTAAATAAATAAATTCTTAAAAAAAAAAAAAAAGAAGCAAAGACGGGGCTGGGTGGTGACACAGCACATGTTATAACATGTTACAATGCGCAAGGACCTGGGTTTGAGCCCCAGCTCCCATCTGCAGGGGTGAGCATTGCAAGTAGTGAAGCAGGGCTGCAGGTATTTCTCTGTCTCTCTTTCTATCTCCCCTTCCCTCTATATTTCTGGCTGTCTCTATTCAATAAATAAGTATAGTTAAAAAAAAACATTAAAAAAGAAGCAAAGATGGAAAATACATGGTAAAACATTAATAAACCCTTGGTCAACTTCAGCAGGTCTAAAGGTAATAAATGGAGAGGGAGAAGAGGGTTAAGAGAAGGGTGATGGGGCAGCACGCTACCTCACTTGGATAGTGCACTTAGTCATAGGCATGGGTTTCCCCCACCTATTCCTCCCTCACACACACACAGCACTGAGGAAAGTTTCAGTGCTATGGTGTCTTTCTCTCTGACTGTCTATCTGGGGAATATATATATATATATATATATATATATATATATATATATATTATAGATATGATCCCTGAAAGTATAGTCTTATATATACATGAAATATGTGTGTGTGTGTGTGTGGGGGGGGTGTGCATTAGGGCTCCAGATGGTGGAGGAAAATGGCATTTTGGTAGTGGGTAAAGTAGGCTGACAGATAGTTTGGGAGATGTGAACGCATATCTCTGTAACACCGCTAGTCTTATAAACAACATCTCAATAAAGAATTCAAGGAAGCTGGGTGTGGCACACCTGATTAAGCACATACTGCACAGTGCACAAAGACCCAGGTTCGAGCCCCTGGTCCCCACCTGCAGGGGGAAAGCTTTATAAGTCATGAAGCAGGGCTTCAGGTGTCTGTCTCTCTCTCCTCTATCTGCCCTCCCTCTCAATTTCTCTCTTTCCAATTGAATTAAATAAAGTTAGAGAAAAAAAAAGAATAGATCTGCAAAGACTCATTCCTGAGTCTCTGAAGTCCCAGGTTCAATTCCCCACACTTCCATAAGCCAGAACTGTGCTCTGATTATAAATAAATAAATAAATAATAATAATAATAAATTAAATTAAAATTAAATAATTTAAAATAGACTAGGAGGTGAGGACTGGGGACATAAACCTAGGTCCTTGCACACTGTAACATGTGCACTCAACCAAGTGTGCCACTGCCTGGCCCTAAGGGCTTTTTTTTTTTCCTGTCAACAGTTTTCTTTCTGACTTAGGATATTCTCACAGGGTTGATTTGGTTGCTCATTGCTTCATGATTTGCATTTCTCTGATACTGAATGGCACTGAATATGTGTGTGTGTGTGTGTGTGTGTGTGCCACCTGTGTATCTTTGGTGAGGTTTAGATCTTTCCCTCCATTGATTGATTAATCAAGTAATTAATTTTGTTACTGTTGCTGAGTTTTGTGCATTCTTTTTATATCTTGGCTATTAGCCCTTTGTTTGATGTGTGTTATGTGCCAGTCTTCTCTCAGCAAGATCCCTTTTTTGGGTAATGGATTCTTTTTTTTTTTTAATTTTTATTTATAAAAAGGAAACACGGATAAAAACCATAGGATAAGAGGGGTACAACTCCATACAATTCCCACTACCAGAACTCTGTATCCCATCCCCTCCCCTGATAGCTTTCCTATTCTTTAACCCCATAGGAGTATGGACCCAGGGTCATCGTGGGATTCAGAAGGTGGAAGGTCTGGCTTCTGTAATTGCTTCCCCGCTGAATATGGGTGTTGACTGGTCGATCCATACTCCCAGCCTGTCTCTCTCTTTCCCTAGCGGGGTGGGGCTCTGGGGAAGCGGGGCTCCAGGGGTGATGGATTCTTTAGTTGTATGGAAGCTTTGCAGTCAGGGAAGGCCTATTTATTTAAACAGATTGATTCTATTCACTACCCATGAGAGAAAGTATGTTTCAGATGAAGCATGCGGGGGACAGAGAAAGAGAATAAGGCAGGGGGCATAAAATTTTTATCGCTATAACCCTATAGTATAAGTTAAAGTCAGGAAGCAAGCTGCCTCTGTTATTGTTTATTTGTTTCCTTCTCAGGATTGCTTTCATGATTCTAGCTGTTTTGCAATTTTAGACAATTTGCTGAAACATTTGATATATTTCCTTAAAGAAAGGCATTGGAATTCAGTGGGGTTTGTATTGAACTTGTATGTTACTTTAAGTAAGATGGTTATTTTTTAATATTTATTCCCTTTTGTTGCCCTTGTTGTTTTATTGTTACAGTTATTATTCTTGTTGTTATTGATGTCGTTGTTGTTGGATAGGACAAAGAGAAATGGAGAGAGGAGGGGAAGACAGAGGGGGAGAGAAAGATAGACACCTGCAGATCTGCTTCACCTCCTGTGAAGCGACCTCCCTGCAGGTGGGGATCTGGGGGCTCGAACAGGGATCCTTATGCCCATCCATCTACTTTGTGCCGTGTGTGCTTAACCCACTGTGCTACTGCCTGGCCCCAGACTTATAGTTTTAAGTGTTTCCTTGTTAAATTTATTCCTAGGTGCCCAGTACTTTGTGATTTCTTTTTTCTTTCTTTGTTTTCCTTTTGAATGGGAGCACTGTTCAACTCCAACTTAATATGGTGGTGCTGGGGATGGAACCTGAGGCATTGCAGCCTTAGGCACTAAAATGACTATTATACTATCTCTCCAGTCCTGATTTCTTTTTTTCTGGTTCATTGCTTGTGTAAAGGAATGCCACTGGTTTTGTATATTAATTTTGTAATCTGACACTTTATTATATTGATGTACTATTTCTAAACTTCCCCTCCCCCAATGGTTTTTTTAGAGTTTCTATGCATATTACCATGTTATCTGCATAAAACTTATAATTACTTATTTTAAATATTTGATTTACTTAGTTTAATCAGAAAGAAAAATATAGGGTGAGCGATGAGAGCACTTCTCAGCTCTGGCTCATCGTGGTACTAGGGATTGAACCTGGGACTTCAGAGCTTCAGGCATGAGAGTCCTTTTGCATAACCATTATGGCTTGTGATCAATGAGTCCTGGATACTAGCCATCCCTGCCTGCTCAGCTCTTTACAGCTCAGGGCTGGGTGGTCTGTGCACAGAGTGTTCTCGGCAGAGCCAGACACGCTGGCTCATGTGCTGCTCAGGGTCAAACTTGGAACTTCACGTTTAAGTGTCCAATGCCGTATCCACAGTGTCACTTCCCAGAATGTATGGCCATTACTGTTAAACAGAATGAGCTCCATATGCTTCAGGGTGGCTCCCAGGAGATGCTCAGAAACCCCACTGTGACCTGTACCTGTCTCACTGTCCCTCCAGGACCCGGGAGCCTGGCAGAGTAAGTCTCCTCCAGGCCCTATTGTCTGCTGCACCATGGCGACCCCTGATGTGAGCGTTCACATGGAGGAGGTAGTGGTGGTGACGACGCCTGACACTGTGGTGGACGGCAGCGGTGTGGAGGAGGTGAAGACCGTGCTGGTGACCACCAACCTGGCTCCTCATGGGTAAGCCTTGCTGGCCAGCCATGCAGCAGCCTCACTGTGGGCCTCGCAGCTGCTTCCTGTTGTCATCCTCAGGCAGGACAGGTCTCCCCCCAGTTCCTGCAGGCACAGTGTGTGCCATGGCATGTCCCAGCTCACTGCCAGCCCGATGTCATGACCAGTGCCCTGTGCAGGTGTCACCCTGTGTGCTGGCACCTCAGGGGCTGTCCCCAGTCAAAGCCCCCCATCAAGTGCCATGTGTGACACTGTGACCATTAACTAGTTTCTGTGCGAGAGAAATGTGTTTTCCTGTGGTTCCAGGGACCAGACCAATGTGCTCAGTGTGGCAGCATCCAAAAAGTTCTCTTGCAGAGGGAGGTCTTTTCCTCTCTTCTGTTCTCATGAGTCCCCAGTCTTGCCAGAGGAGGACCACCCTGGTCACCTCAGAACACTGGGGCCAGCTTCTGAGGACCCTCTCTGAACACAGTCATGGGCCTGGAAGTTTAGAGGGTGTAGCCTGGCTGCACTGCCATGTTCCCACTCTTTCCTGAGGTCAGGGTGAGCCTCTGCTGTGGGGCTTGGGGAGCTGGGCAGGAGTGTCTCACTGTCTTGGGTGTTTGGGTGCTCTCAGTGTCCCTCTGCTTTCAAGACCATGCCTGCTTCACAGTGCTCAGGGCCCTGTGGCAAGGTCTGCTGTTTCCTGACAGGTCCCTCTGCCAGCTGGGGCTGGGGCTGGGGCTGGGGCTGGGGCTGGGGCTGGGGCTGGGGCTGGGGCTGGGGCTGGGGCTGGGGCTGGGGACATAGCACTGGGATGTAGCTGCTCACCCTCAGTTTCAGCTGATTGTTCTGGTTTCCTTCCTTCTCATTCTTGCTTCTAGGGGCGTCTGTGTTTCCAGGCAGCTTGGAGACTTGGCATATAAATTGGGTTGGTGGTCACTTTGTCCCTATGTTTTGTTTTCCTTTTGATGAGTAAGTTTACAGTGGATTTGTAAAAATTAATAAAATAGAATTTATTATTATTATTTTTAGTGAATAATATATTTTTTAAATTCTGTTTATTTATTATTGGGTAGAGACAGAGAGAAATTGAGATGAGAGAAGGAGGTAGGGAGGGAAAGAGATAGAGATACCTGCATCCCTACTTCACCACTTGTGAAATTTCCTCCTGCAGGTGAGGACCAGGGACTTGAACCTGGTTTCTTGTGTCACTTAGCCAGGTGTACCACTGCCTGCTCCTTATTATTATTTTTAAATTTGTAGATAAATGTACTTTTATTAATGTCAAGGTAATAGTTTTCTAATTTATCAGCTTTCACAGGTAGTTTCTTTTTATTTTATTTTTTTCCTCTTCTCTCTGTGATGGAATTGGAATTAAGAGTCCTCTGGTCATCTCTCTCTCTCTCTCTCTCTCTCTGGGATTGTGCTCTCTCTCTGGGAGTGTGAACCAAAATTCTTTTTTTTTTTTTTTTTTTGCCTCCAGGGTTATTGCTGGGACTTGGGTGATCTCTGTCCTATCCAAAATCAAGAGTTCAGAATGAAATCATAGTAGCATCTGCAACTTGGTGGCTGAAATGCAATAAGATATAAAACAGGACAAAATGCTTAATGAACAGGAACCATAAAGTAGGAATAGAGCAGATGGGAATAGGGATTTTCGGGTGGAGAGATGCTAGGAAGTCTGTTTTAGATATGTTCCTAGGGGCCCATGACTGTGGTAATTTTTGCTGGAGCTTGATAGCTAACCTGCAGGTAGACTCTAAGTATTGTTTAGGAAGATGGTGTCATGGTTGGGAATAGGACTAAAAAGCTGCATCAGGGCAGAGACCAGCTCCCAAACTTACCATCTTTTCATTCTAACTTCTTACTCACCAGATTCTTTGAGGTGAGCCCTTCTTTGTCCCGGGTTAATGTCTGGGGACCCACGGCAGGGCCTCCAGCTTGTGTAGGGGTTGTCCAGATGGTAGTATCCAATGGTTGGACTGTGCTTGTGCTGATGGCTCTTAGCTCCATGGGACCCTCCTACCCAGGGATGCTCGCTGGTATCCTCATAGTAAAGGGCTCTAGCAGTAGGAATGGGAGTTGCCAGACATTGGGGGGAGGGGGTGCTCCCTGGCTATGGGGTCACTATGGAAATTCTGCCCTGAGGCTGTTCTCAGCCCTATGTTGTTGCTGCTGTTTTTGTGAAGCCAGGACCCTGAAAATAGCAGTGTGCAGTTTCGCTTCTCTTTATTAAAGATTCATTTATAGGACTGAGCAGTGGCACACTTAATTGAGCACATACATTTCTGTGCTCAAGGACCTGGGTTCAAGACCTCAGTCCCCACCTATTGGAGGAAGCTTTACAAGTAGTAAACCAGTGCTGCAGGTGCCTATGTTTCTCCCTCTCTTTTTCTTTTAAAAATTTATTCATGGGAGCCAGGCGGTAGCGCAGCAGGTTAAGCGCACGTGGCACAAAGCGCAAGGACCGGCCTAAGGATCCTGATTCGAGACCCGGGCTCCTCACCTGCAGGGGAGTCGCTTCACAGGCGGTGAAGCAGGTCTGTAGGTGTCTGTCTTCTCTCTGTTTTCCCCTCCTCTTTCCATTTCTCTCTGTCCTATCCAACAACGACGGCATCAGTAACAACAATAATAATTACAACAACAATAAAAAACAACAAGGGCAACAAAAGGGAAAATAAATATTTTTAAAAAAAGAAAAAAATTATTTATTTGGGTAGGGGAGATAGCATAACAGTTATGTAAAGAGACTTTCATGCCTGAGGCTCTGAAGTCCCAAGTTCAATCCCGAGCTGAGCAGTGCTCTGTTTAAATATATATATATATATATATTGATAGGCCAGAGAGAAATTGAGAGGGAAGGGGAAACAGAGAAGGACAGAGAAAGAGAGACACTTGCAGCACTTCTTCACTACTTGTGATGCTTTTCCCTTATAGATGGGGACCAGGGGCCTCAACCTGGGTTGCAGCACATGTGCATTCAACCAGGTGTGCTACTATCTGGTCCCTCTTTCTCCCTCTCTAACTCTCCCTTCTCTCTCACTTTCTCTCTGTCCTATCAAAAAGAAAAAAAAAAAAGGTGGGGTTGAAGGGAAACAAAATAACAACAAAAAATTGGGGCTGGGCAGTGGTGCACCCAGTTAAGCATATATATCACCATGTGCAAGGACCTGGGTTTAAGCCCCCCCACACTCCCCACCTGCAGTGGGGATGCTTCACAAGTGGTGAAGCAGGTCTGCAGGTGTCTATCATTCTCCCTCTCTCAGTTTCTCTCTGTCCTGTCCAGTAAAATAGAAAAATTAAAAAGGAAAAATGGCTACTGGGAGCAGTGAATTCATAGTGCCAGCATTGAGCCCCAGTGAAAACCCTGGTGTCAATAAAAAGATTTAAAAAAAAAAAGCTATTGGGAGTGGTGGATTCATCATGTAGGCACAAGTCCCACTGATAACCCTGGTGGTGCACACAGAAGTATTATTTATCATGGAGAGAAGGAAAGAAGGAGAGAGGAAGGGGGAGGGGGAGGAGGAGAGGGAGAGAGAGAGAGAGAGAGAGAGAGATGGAGAGAGAACACGATTCAGAGCATCATCTGGTACGTGAAATGCCAGGAATTGAACTCAGGAGACATCACAGCCATCAGAGCTGCCCCTGTGGCAGTGGCACTCCCATGTGGTGCTTGGTTTAAATCTGCGTCACACTGCCTATCTCCCTCTCCCTCTACCCAGGCTCAGCAGTCTCTTCTGGGAAGGAAATCCCATGCCAGTGGCTGAGACATCTTTATCTGAAAGGAATGAGCAGCATTTCTCTCCTTTTCCCTGCGGGAATTTTTTTTTAATCTGTCACCCTACTAGTTGGAAGCTGAGGTTTATTCTTGCTAGTATTTATTCTTGCTGGGTGCAGAAGCTAGTTAATGGCTCTGTGGGCGTGCGTTCCTTTCCCTGCCGCGTGCCTGTGGAACTGGGGAATATTCCTCTGGTTTGACAGTCTGCAGGGCCTCCTTCCACCCACTGCTTTGCCATGGCAACAGGCATGCGTCGTCTAGGTGGAGGAGAGAGCAGTGTTGTGTAGCTGGCCCAGAATTTGCTGGAAGACTCCTCTGGTCTCAGCCAGGGCTCCCTGGGGGCTGGGTGGATCCCCCATGACCAGTAAGCTGTACTCTATACTGGGACCACAGCCTCCCTGCTTCCATGGCTGCCTCCCTTGGGCCTGGCTTTTCTGCCACTGCCTGGGCGCCAGCCTCTCCCATTTGCTGTGGGGATCACGGTTCATGTCTGGCTTCTCTCTGATGCCCATGGCCAGCCCTGAGTGCTTAGCAGATGATGGGCTCATGGTAGGAGACACTCGCAACCCTGTGGAAGCAGCTGAGGCAGGAAACCCAGAGAGGCCCCACTCAGCTCTGTTTACACAGCTCAGATGCCAGATGCCTCTCTGGTGCTGGGAGTGGGGTGGCGGGCGCCCCTGACTGCCCCTTTCCCTGCTATCCCCTGGGTGTTAAGCCCTCTGCATGTGGGTCATACCCTAGAATCTGCCAGGTACCTGTGGGTACCCTACACTTGCCCCAAGTTCCTACAGCCACTGTGTTCTGGGAGTCCCTGTCCTCTCTAGACCTTTACTCTGGAGCCTGTCTCACCTACCGAGCCCCAGCTACCCCTACAAGCCCCGCTCCAGTGCACCTCCAGAATGTTCCTTCTGAAATGCATACTGACCACCTCCTTCCTGTGCAAAGACCCTTGGGCCTCTATCCCCTTCAGGGTCAGTCCCTTCCTCTAGTCAGGCAATGGGGCTCCCTCAGTCCTGCCCCCCTCACCCCCACACTACTTCCATTGGAAGTCTTTGCTGCCCAACCCCAGCAGGTGGTGCCGGCTTATAGCCTATGGGCTTCCTGCCCCTCCCAGGTAGGCAAGTGAGCTGTGGGGTCCCTGCCACCCAGCAATGGGAGGACTCCTTCCTGAAACATGCACAGAAGGGTGCACGCAGAGAGGCCACCTGCCCCCCACATCCTGTCCCTGTGCATTTGGCACTTGCTGGATCTGGGCAGGGCTGCCTGCTGGAGTGGGGGCCAGGTCAAATGTGACAGCTACCCAGCCCCTAGAATTCTTTATTTGCATTTCCTGTGAAGGAAATACACTTCAGATCTGCCTCCTTCTGAGACTTCTAGCCAGGGCGTGCCCCTTCCTGTGGGGCCACAGCTGGTTGTAGGGGCCTTTCCCATAGCCCCAGAAATAGTTGCTTATCTTCCTCACAAAGTTCTTTCTCTTAAGAAAAAAATTTATGGTATTTACACACATACATATGAAGTTTATTTATTTCCTTATTTTCTCCCTTTTACACAGATCTCCTCATGAAGTTTATTTATTTTGTTTCTTCTTTTTTTTTTTTTTAGATAGGACAGAGAGACATGGAGAGAGGAGGGAAAGACAGAGGGGGGGAGAGAAAGATAGACACCTGCAGACCTGCTTCACCACCTGTGAAGCGACTCCCCTGCAGGTGGGGAGCCGGGGGCTCGAACCAGGATCTTTATGCCAGTCCTTGCTCTTCGAGTCACGTGCTTTTAACCCACTGCGCTACTGCCCGACTCCTCATGAAGTTTATTTTTAAAGTGAAGTGTATCCTTTTTTTTTTTTTTTAGTAAATATCTTTTATTTCTGATTTTGTATCATTGAGAAAATATTTTACCACTTGAAAGCTATCCATTTTTTCTTTTAACATTTTTCTGTTTTCATCTTTTACCTGCATTTGATTTGTCTATGATTTATTTTGTTGTAAGATGAGCTTAGGTCATGGGTCAGTCCCCCCCCCAAAAAAAAAAAATTGTTTACTTTTTTTTATTTAACAGCACCGAGCAGTGCAAATACTCAATGATGGAAAAAAGTAGTGGGGGGGATTGAGATTCAGAGGAAGAGAGAAACACACATCTCTGAGAGCCAAGTCGGGTTTATTAAAGGAAATTGGGAGTGGTCGGCAGATAAGGGACTTGGACTGGGCCCAGTGGACAAGAGTCCACGCTAGTTCCATATCCTCAGACCACTGGCTTTTTTTTAAGTTAAAAAAAATTTAATGTTTATTTATTTTCCCTTTTGTTGCCCTTGTTTTTTATTGTTGTTGTAGTTATTATTGTTATTATTGATGTTGTCATTATTGGATAGGACAGAGAGAAATGGAGAGAGGAGGGGAAGACAGGGGGAGAGAGAAAGACACCTTCAGACCTGCTTCACCCCTGTGAAGTGACTCCCCTGCAGATGGGGAGCCGGGGGCTCAAGCCAGGATCCTTACGCCGGTCCTTGTGCTTTGTTACCACTTGCTGTTAACCAGCTGTGCCTACTGCCTGACTCCCTCCATTTTTTTTTAAATTTAGAGAAAGAGAAAAGGAGAGACGGAGAGGAGAAGCAGCACAGCTCCCATTCCACCACTGCTGGTGTCCAGGCCCTCAGATTGTCTGTTTTTGATAGTTTCTGTAGAAATTGAAAAGCTTACTAAGGAAAGAGGTAGGGCTTAAAATGCCAGCTGGTCACATGCCTGGTGCAGCAGCCTTGGGACCAGGCCACCAAACAACCACACTCCTTGGACTGTGGTGCAGTGACTGGCAGCCTGACCATCAGGACAGAGCGGGATGGTCACTGAGCCTGAGGCTCAGGGTACTGACATGTCCCTTCATTCTTCCCACCTTCCCTGCTTCTCCAGCGGCGACCTCACGGAGGATCACATGGAGACGGAAAACGCGGCTGCTGCTGCAGCAGCGGCCTTCACAGCCACCTCACAACTCAAGGAGGCAGTGCTAGGTAGGCCTGCCCCTACCTGGCCTGGGAGTGTCCACACCTGGGGTGGGGTGTCTCCTCGCCTCACTTATCTGCCTGGCAGTGACCAGGAGCATCACCTAATCCCCCAGGCCCTGGCTGCTCTCAGACGTGTAGACCATGTTTCTCTAGACCTGTTCCCAGCAGAGTTTGATAGTATTTCTTGCAGCCTCTTCAGGCCTTGCCTCTGAACCCCTGGATGGTCCCTGCACTGGTTAGACACCTCCCTCCCCTCCATGTTCCATCCTCCTTGGCTTTCCAGTTTTGGCTTCAGGTCAGCGGTGGTTTTCTGCTCTAGCAGCAGGCATGGCACAGGCTTGTCACTGACGCTCTGGTTTCTCCTCTCCCTGCTCATTCCTGTGAGAAGTGAAGATGGCTGAAGAGGAGGAGAACCTGGAGGCCGAGATCGTGTACCCCATCACCTGTGGGGACAGCAGAGCCAACCTCATCTGGAGGAAGTTTGTGTGTCCAGGCATCAATGTGAAGTGTGTACAGGTGAGGGGCTGCAGAGGCTCCAGATCCCTGCTCCTAGTGGGGTGCAGCAGGTAGGGTCCCCACGTACTGGGGGGTGGAGTAGGCAGCATAGCCTGTTGGTGCCTAGATCGAGGCAGTGGAGGCAGGTGGGGGCAGCTAGCTCTGTGTCCTGAGTGACGTGTGCTTGGGAAAGACTCTCAGTCCACACATGGAGCAGGAAAGGCCTTCTCTTTGTGGCTACATGGTAGTTTGCCACCCAATCTCCCATATGCTAGAAGCAGCTGAAGATGCTGGTTCGGATATCTTTGTAAGGCATCTTCTAGAAGTTTCCATAAGCTGGCTGTAGAGGAGGAGACTCAGACCCATGGCCTAAGTGAGGTGGAATGTGGAGGCGAGCAGAGAGCTCCTGTTTCTGCCTGCAGCTCCTCACAGGCCTGTGGGGAGAGGGTGAAGCCCACGGCTTCGTTGGATGTTGGGGGATTGTTCCCTGAGATGATGCTTCTTTCAGAGGTCTACACCCCCATATTGGGGTTGGGGGAGGCTCAGAACAAATTGCCTGTCTGTCTCACTCTCTCCCCTGCTATGAGGAAAAGTCACACCCTAGTATGAGAGCAGAGACTCCCCTGAAGGAGTCTAAAGGTGGTCCGTCTCATCTTGCACCTAAGCAAAGTTAATTAAATATATCTATCTGCAGTCCAGGAGGTGGCACAGTGGGTGAGTGTTGGACTCTGAGGCATGAGATCCTGAGCCTGATGTCCCATGCTGCGTGTGTGGGGCTACGTCCTCACACTGTGCTGCTCTGCTTCCCTCCACAGTATGACGAGCATGTGATCAGCCCCAAGGAGTTTGTGCATCTAGCCGGAAAGTCCACCCTCAAGGACTGGAAGCGGGCCATTCGGATGAATGGCATCATGCTCAGGTGGGCGCCTGGCCAGGGAGCGGCTAGGACCCCCAGAGCGAAGGGCTTTGGCCTCAATCCAGGTGCCTGGGTCTGTCTCGGGGGGATAGGGCCCCCTCAGCCACCAGCTGTCAGCCACTGCTCTCCCCTCAGCGCAGCCTCCTGCTGCTCCTCCTTGTGGTATGGGACTCCACCCCTCACCCTATGTCCTTGTAGAATGTGCATCTGGCTCTGAGGGGTGCCCACAGGAAGCCACCCCCCTGGGTGCACCATTCACCTTTTGGGGCTTTAGCCTGGCCACTTGCCCAAATGCTGTCCCCATGGGGTGTCTGGGTTTGAGTGGCAGGGTCCCACCAGACCTCATCTGTCTGGCCATGTCTTTGACTTCTTGAGTCTGAATAATTCCTGGGCCTTTGCACCATTGATCTTTTTTTCTGTTTTATTTTTGGGTAGACAGAAATTGAGGTGGCGGGGGAGAGAGAGAGATAGAGAGACACCTGGGGCCAGTGCGGTAGACCTGGTTGAGAGCACGTCACTATGTGCAAGGACCTGGGTTCAAGCCCCTGGTCATCACCTGCAGGAGGGAAGCTTTGCAAGTATTGAAGCAGTGCTACAGGTGTCTCTCTATCGCCTCCTTTCCCCCTCGATTTCTGGCTGTCTCTATAAAATAAAAATAATTTAAAAAATTTAAAAGAGAGACCTGCAGCCCTGCTTCAGCACTTGTGAAGTTCCCTCCTATAGGTGGGGACCAGGGGCTTGAACCCAGGTCCTAGGTTATGGTAAGTTATGCACTCAACTGCAACGACTGACCTTTCCAGTGAGGAAGTCTTAGGGGGTCTCCTTTAGACCTCTGAGCTCCCTGTCATTTGGTATGGCTGTTCCTGTCATGCTCCTGTGTGAGTGTGTACATTCTCCTTATAGATGTCTCAATTCCTTCCTTTTCCCCCTTTTGTCTTCCTCCTTCTCTTCTCCTACCCCCCTCTCAATGTTGTTGTTTTTTTCTTTTTACCATAGCACTGCTCAGTTCTGGCTTATGGTGGTGCTGGGGGTTGAACCTGGGGCCTTAGAGCCTCAGGAATGAACATCTTTTGCAGAACCACTCTTCTGCTTCCTTGTTTCAGTAAGAACTTGTGACCACTTTGAGCCAGCTCTGAGAATGTGAGGACTTGGGGCCCCTCCTTATGCCGTGGGTAGCTGGGGCCACCTCTTTCTACCTAGGAACACTCAATGGTGTTGGGCCAGTGCCTGCTCTGTCACACCCTGGATGTGACCTGTCACTTGTGGGTCCAGGAAGGAGAGTCTAGACTGCCTCTGTCTGAGGGATAGTGTATGGGGTATATACAGCTTCTGCCTGACCTGAGACCTGGTCCACAGGGCCTGCCCTCCTGCCCAGGTCCTGAGGACACTGGGGAAGGCAAATTGGTGTCTCAGGGGCTGACTGCTCACCTGGGCGGCCAAGGGCTGAGCATTTGCCTCCTGCTCTGCCACAGGAAGATCATGGACTCCGGGGAGCTGGACTTCTACCAGCACGACAAGGTCTGTTCCAACACCTGCCGCAGCACCAAGATTGACCTCTCGGGGGCCCGCGTGTCTCTGAGCAGCCCCACCTCCGCCGAGTACATCCCGCTCACTCCTGCCACTGCCGATGGTATGTATCCCCCCCACCCCCCCCAGCTTTGTGCTGGCCACTCAGCTGGGTGTGACCCAGGCCCATTCCTGCTATGTGCTAGGACATGTGCCTGGCCTCTGCATGCAGTTGCTCACGCAGTGTGTCAGTATCTCCTTCCTCACGTGCTGACTTCTGTGCTTCATCTGCAGGGGAGATCAGAGTACTTCTGGACTTTTTGTCTGTTTTATCAGCAGTGTCACCTAGCGCATAGCTTGGCGCCAGCACAACCCACCACTCTTGGTGGCCTCCCCTCCCCCTTTTCTTTCTCCCTCCCTCCCTCTTTTCCTTCTTTCCTTTCTTTCTTCCTTTATTTCTCTGTTGTTAACTATTTTATAGTTTATTATTTATTTACTTTTTAATGAAAGAAATACAGAGAGAAAGAGACACACACCAGAACCCTGCTCATCTCTGGCTGATGGTGGTGCTGGGAATTGAACCTGGGACCTTAGAACCTCAAGCATGAAAGTCATTTGCATGATCATTATATTGCCTCCCAGTTCTTCTTTCTTTTCTTACAGAGACAGAGAGAGATGGTGGGAGAGTGGGAGGAAAGACATTTGCAGCACTGCTCCACCACTTGGGAAACTTCCACGCTACAGGTGGGGATCAGGGGTTTGAACCTGGGTCATCTTGCACATGGTAATGTGTGCATTCTACCAGGTTCGTCACCACCTGTCCCATGTGCTTCTTTTAAGTGCACCTTTGTTAATAAACTGTAGCAAATGACTGGTAGAGGATCACACAGGTGTCTCAGTGCCCCACCAGCTTTGGGAGATTCAGGAGGTGCTCTCCAGAGGCCGATCCTGCACCTTCCTCCCCTGCCTGAGAAGCTACAGTTGGGTGGTGAGGTGGGTGGTAGCATACTCAGTTAAGTGCACATGTTCCTTGTGTAAGGAGCTGGGTTCAAGCCCCCACCCCACCATCCCCACCTCCAGGGGGAAGCTTCACAAGTGGTGAAGCAGGTCTGTAGGTGTCTTACTATCTCCCCCTCCCTTCTCAACTCCTCTTTATCCTATCAAATAAACTTGGGGGGGGGCACACTTGATGCCTCACTTCCTCTCTGTGCTCGTACTCATGCTTGGTCCCTGTGCTCAGTGCTGTGCTGTGAGCATCCCCACCCCCAGTTAGCAAGTGGATTTATGATGCCCTTCTTTGCCAACTCAGATCCAAAAGCAACCTTGACCTCTGAGGCAAGTTAGCCCTTTGCTTGCCCTGAGCCCTGCTGGTCAGTCTAGGCAGCTGGAAGGAAGTGAAGCCTAGGTGGTCCTGCTGGTTGGCTGTTTCCACTCGAGTCCACAGGGGCTCACAGCTTCCTGCCTGTGTTGCAGTGAATGGATCTCCTGCCACTATCACCATAGAGACCTGTGAGGACCTTGGTGACTGGACTACAGCTATAGGAGGTACAGCTGTCTTTCCTGTGGGCCTCTGGGGGTGTTCCCACAGCAGAGTGGGTATGTGTGGGGCATTCACGGGTCTTCTGAGGTGCTTGGGGCTGCTCTGCTCAGCACCAACACTGCCTGGCTGACCCCCAGGGTTCTGGGCACTGGGGTTGTGTTCCCTCCTGTCAGGTGAAGGGTTGTGGGTGGGGTGACTGCCCTATAGCTGTGTTCAGTGTCGCCTCCTTCCTAGATGACACATTTGCCTTCTGGAGGGGCCTCAAGGATGCTGGCCTGCTGGACGAAGTTATCCAGGAGTTTCATCAGGAGCTGATAGAGACCATGCGAGGCCTGCAGCAGCGGGTCCAGGACCCCCCTTTGCAGCTCCGAGGTGAGGCCCAGCCTGGCTCTCCCCTCTGTCAGCACAGGGGTGTTGGCTGCAGGTGCCTCCACCTCTGCACTGAGCCTGCAGCTATACGGGGTGGTTATGGCCATGATGCTGGGCCCTCTGTGCTTCTAGGTTGTGGCTGAGCCTCAGACGAGAGACCCTTGTTCCCAGGTCCTTGGTGCACGTCTCAGACTTCCTGTGGGCAGGCCTTTGGGAAGACACCCGTTCCTGCAGGCCAGTCTCACAATGTCTCCCCCTACCCCCAGATGCCGTCCTCCTCAACAACATCGTGCAGAACTTTGGCATGCTGGACCTGGTGAAAAAAGTGCTGGCCAGCCACAAGTGCCAGATGGACCGCTCCCGTGAACAGTATGCCCGAGACCTCGCAGGTGGGCCACAGCGTCAGGCAGTGGGGCTCTGCTCTGGGCAGTGCTCCTCTTTGCCATCCCTGTCAGCCAGAAGGAATGGCTGCTCCCTCAGCAGTGGGGTCAGAGCTCCAGCCTAGGGACAGGACACCAGGGCAGAAGTAGGCCTCTCTGTCTGTCCTGGGGGTACTCACATGCAGGCTGGCACCCTGTGCTGCCTTGGCCTAATTTTTAGTCCAGCAGAATAGCTTTTCTTTAAAAATTATGATGGAAGGCTAGAAGACAGCTCAGCAGGTAAAGAGCCTGTTTTACCTTGAGTCAGACCATGGGTTCAAGCCCCAGCACCACATGGGAGTAGCATGCACCACACCAAAAGGGAGCTCTGTGGATGATGGAGCAGAGTTCTGGTGTCTTTCTCAAGAGTAAAGTGTAGGGGTTGGGAAGTAGGTCAACGTGGGCACAGAACTCGAATGCCTATGACCTTTGGCTCAGTCCCTGGCACGTAGCAAAGCTAAGCAGTGCACTAGTCCCTCAGGCTCACTCTCATGGAAAAAAATCATGGGCTGAGCAGTGGTTCACTTGGTTGAGCACATGGATTACAGTGTACAAGGAGCCCAGTTCAAGACCCCGGTCTGCACCTGTAGGGGAAAGCTTCACAAATGGTGAAGCAGTGCTGCAGGTGTTTCCCTCCTAACCCCCATCTCACCTTCCCTCCTCAGTTTTTCTGTCTCTATCCAAAATAAATAAATAAAGTAAAAAGTAGATAAAATCACTTGAAGGTACGATGGGAAATGTTAAAGAGAAGGGCAAGTCAAGGTAGCCCAAGGTGCTGCCGCCACTGCATTTCCGTTCTCTTGGTGCAGCATGGCCTGTCCATTCAAGTTTTGGTTAATGTGGCCCCTGCCAGGGATGCCTGGTCAGGGCAGACCTGTCTTGCTGTCTTATCTCAAGGGTCTCACCTGAGTGTCCCAACCCACCTAATTTCCTCACCTTGATCATCTGGGTTTGCTTTGACAGGTGAGCAAGGCCTGGGGGGAGGGGCCCTTTGGGCTGTGGGGCTCCCAGCAATACTTGGTCCCCACACTGCCTACAGTGACACTCAGTCCTCCCTCCACACCCCATCATTATAGTCACTGTCCCCTCCCACTGTTGGT
The DNA here is from genome assembly GCF_950295315.1 of Erinaceus europaeus. Taxonomy (NCBI): domain Eukaryota; kingdom Metazoa; phylum Chordata; class Mammalia; order Eulipotyphla; family Erinaceidae; genus Erinaceus; species Erinaceus europaeus. The sequence goes on along the minus strand of NC_080175.1, from coordinate 42,877,991 downwards.
GATGCTGTCTGTGCTCACTCCTCCTCCCCCTGTGGCATTGCCCTCTTCTGCCCCCCAACCCCATTCCCTTGGCCCCATCCCCACACCCCTGCAGTGACAACCCATCCTGTTCCCACAGCCCTGGAGCAGCAGTGTGATGAGCATCGCCGACGCGCCAAGGAACTGAAGCACAAGTCCCAGCACCTCAGCAACGTGCTCATGACTCTCACCCCCGTCTCCCTGCCGCCCCCCATGAAGCGGCCCCGCCTGGCCCGGGCTACCTCAGGGCCAGCTGCCATTGCCTCGCAGGTGCTGGCACAGTCCACCCAGATCGCCCTGGCACCCAGCATGCCCGTCTCCCAGCTAACCAGTGTGCCACTTGGCAAGGTAGTGTCCAGCCTGCCCTCTCCCGTGCTGGGCAAGGCCACCCAACAGGCACCCCCTGCCAGCTCCCCAGCATCACCGCTGCTCGGCGGCTACACGGTGCTGGCCTCGTCAGGCTCCTCCTTTCCCAGTGCTGTGGAGATACACCCGGACTCGTCCAGCCTCACAGTGCTGAGCACGGCTGCCATGCAGGACGGCAGCACACTGGTCAAGGTGGTAAGCCCACTGCAGCTGCTCACGCTGCCTGGCCTGGGTCCCACCCTGCAGAACGTGGCCCAGTTGTCCCCCGGGGGCAGCACGGTGGTGACAGTACCCACAGGTGCTGTGGACAGTGCCAGCATTCCGGGGCCTGAGGAGCACACAGCCACCATTGAGGTGGCCGCCCTGGCGGAGGGCCATGAGCACAAGTAGCCGTGGCCACAGCTAAGCTCGGCCGGGGCCCCGCGGGGTTGCTGAACCAAAGAGAGGACATGCTAGACAGAAGGAAAGAACAGGGGATGCATGGCAGCAGCCCCTGCCCGTCTCTGAGCCCTACACCTCCTCCCTTCTTTTCTTGGGAAATGTACTTTCCATCTGTTGCTTATTAATACTGTTTACACGTTGGGCCTTGAGCAGAAGCAGGCGGGAGAGGACTGAGGGTGACAGCAGCCGGGCTGGAGGCATGGGGGGCCCGGGCCAGCATCTGTCAGCTCCCCCAGGTCTGAGCCAGCCAGGGGACCCTTACTAACACTTGTCTTGGGACCTGTGCCCAAGTGTGGACACCCGTAGATCCTATGGATTTGGTTTCTTCCCACAGTTTTCTGTAGGGCTAGCGTGGAGGTACCCCAGCCTCCATTTCCAGAACAGACATCTGGGTGCCGCCAGTCTGCATGTGGCTCAGGTCTGGGGGCTCCTGGGCACCTGGGGTTGGGGTGCAGATTCCAAATCATGGCCTGAGCAGAGGGCCGAGAATGGGGGCACCTGTCTCCCCTGCCTGGCAGGTCTCAGGTCTGGGGGCGGGGGCACGTAGGGACAGGGGGGTGTTTTAAGAGAATTGTTTTGTGACTCTTAGGAGAGTCAAATTTATAGCATTTTCAACCCAAACCATTGCTGGTGCCGAGTGTACTCTGGGGCCAGAGTGCTACATTCAGAGTGACAGAGGGTCAGTGGCAGGGCCTGGGACACCTGGGGCTATAGGGGGGCCAGGCACTGGGCTTGGTCCTGGGGTGGAGTGCAGTCTGTTGGTGTGGCCTGCAGAGCCTGTGGGGCCCCAGGCTGCCTAGCTTTGAACTCTTGAGTAGGACTAGGCCCTCAGCATATGGGCCAGCTCTTTCACTTGCTGGGCCCATGTTGGGGGGATGTGGCTGAGTGGGTGGGGCCCTGCAGAGGAGTCCTACCCTCTGCTCACACTTTGAAAGGAGCTGGGCATTCAACCATCTGCCCTTCCACCCATCAATGTGCCCAGACATGTGTCAAGCTACTGAGGTTGTCTGTTTTCTTTCTGTTACTTTTTTTTATTTGTTTGTTTGCTGTTCTTGCAGTCAGGTCAGCTGGTTTCCACATGATGTCTTCCTCCTCCTGTTGTACTCCGGTTTTTTTTTTTGTTTGTTTGTTTTGTTTTTAAAAGCTCATTTGTACTAAGTCATGTGAGTCCTGTTACCCATGGATGGAGTCACCTCTCAGACTGCATTAGAGCCAGTGGCTGGGGCCCTCTGCCTACATCCATTGGAGGAAACATCCCCCCATCCCCTCCCAGGTCCCAGCGGGGAGGCTTAGGAGGGGACCCAGGACCCAGGACCTCAGTGCCTGGCTGGCCCAGAGCCCTCAAGGGAGCCTCACCCCACACAGGCAGAAGCACCCCTCCCTCTGCTGCACTGCTGGGGACTGTGGGCCGGGGGCTGGGGGTTCCTCGGTTTGCACCTGCTGCTCGGGCTGCCTGTGGAGGAAGCACTGAGTTCTACTTTATATGTTGTTTTGCAAGTATCTGCTTGGTACTTTGATTTAAAATAAAAACATTTTTCATAGCCCGCATCTGTTTGTAACCGGGAGGGTACACAGTGCTGCGCGCTCTCTCCTGCCTAGACATTCTGTCTGGCCCTGAATTGGCCCTGTCCTCTCAGTAATACTGGGCAGGGAGGCAGCATTTCCTCATGGGCACCCACTTGAAAGTTGCTGGGGCTTCTGAGAAGGATGGTGCTTAGACATGGTGCTTGCTCACACTGCTATGGGTGGTCCAGGGGCTCCAGACCCCTCCCCTCATCCACATGGCCAGCCTCCTCCAGCGGGACTTGCCTCCAAGGCCAGGGATCCAGACAGGATGGCTAAGGAAGCCCACTGGTCTCAGTGGAGGTGAGGTGTCCCTGCTGTCAGCCCAGGGCACCTTTGCTCTCTCTGTCCACTTGATCCTGAGCCAGGACGTTGGTATAGGACAGCTTTGGGGCCTGTTTCTGGCTGCAGGGCCTGTGGGTCCTTTTATGTCTTGTGTGTATGTGTGCACCCCCATAACCTTCTGAGGGGCCACTTGGCTGCCACATAGTGCTTTAAAGACTCCCATTCTTCCAGCCATGCTGTGTTCTCAGGGTGGTGTATGGGGAGACTAGTACTGGGGTCCCGCCATGAGCTCCCCTGCTCAGCAACCCATCCAGCAGTGCCCAGCATAGGCCTCATGCTGAGAGCCACTAGGGCGGGTAAAGTGTCAAAGAAGACATGCCACAGGGGTGTGAGCAAGGGACACCCCCTCCAGGGACAGCAGATCCACAAGAGACTCCAAACATCATGAGTGCTTGACTGAGAGGGGAGACCACATTTAGGGACCTGGCAGGAGGAAGGGTTTGAGCAGTGAGGCAGGGACACATCCTAGCAGTGGAGTCTCAGAAGCGAGGGTTGGGGAAATAGCACAATGGCTCTCCAAAAGACTTTGATGTCTGAGGTTATGAAGTCCCAGGTTTAATCCCCTGGTAAAATAACAATAAATAAAATAATAAAAAGAAGACAGCTAAGCAGCTAGGCAAAGATGGTGGGAACCCCAGTGCTGTCCTGGCCAAATGAGACCAAGGTGCCCACAGGGATAGTTTTGCAGGGGCCATGCAGGAGCACACCTAGTAGAGCACACACATTATAGTGCACAAGGACCCAAGTTCAAGCCCCTGTCCCCACCTGCAGGGAGGATGCTTCCTTCACAAGTGGCAAAGCAGGTCTACAGATATCTTCTCCTGTTTCCCCCTCCCCTCTCAATTTCTCTTTGTCCTATCAAATAAAGGGGAAAAAAAAACCTACCACAAGGGGAGTTTTGCTCGGTGTTCTGTGTCCACTTTTGGGTCTGAGTGTCCAGAGGGGGAAAGGGTGTACCCTCAAATCCTAACCCAAGGAGCCAGGCACCTAGGACCTGTATCTCCACCAGCAAGACACTATTCCCTTGCTAATGTGTGGAGGTAAGGGTGTGGGGGGTCAGGGAGGGGAAAGATAGGTTAGGGGGCAGTTCTTGCAGTCCTGGGCTGGATACTATCTTGGGAGAAGTTCCCAGAACTGAATGGAAAGGAGAAGAGAAGGCAGAGGTGTGGTGGCATGCCAGGAGCTGCTGCAGCCAGGGAGGTCCACCCACAACCAAACACCAGTAACCTGTGCAAAACCTGTTTCTTTGACAACTGCCAGCCAAGGTTTTGCTGGTGCACTGTGTATCTTTAGAGAGGTGTGGAAGGGGCCAGGGAGGCAGCATAGTAGTTGTGCAAAAGGCTCTGTTTGTGAAGTTCTGAGGTCCTAGGCTCAATCCCCAGCCCCACCATAAGCCAGAACTGAGCGGTGTTCTGGTTAAAAAATAAATGAGGTGATGTACTTGGTTGAGCTCACATGTTGTAGTGCACAAGGGCCCAGGTTCAAATCCATGGTCCCCACCTGCATGGGGGAAGCTTATATTTGATACAGAGAGGGGAGGGAGCTAGAAAGACCTGCTTTACCCCTTGTGAAGCTTCTCTCTATGCAGGTGGGGAGTGGAGTCTCGAACCCAGGTCCTTGTGCTTAGCAATGTGTGTTCTCAACCAGATACCTTCTGCCTGGCCCCTAAAGTTTTTTTTTTTTTTTTTTATTGGATAAAAATAGAAATTTAGGGGAAAGGCAGAGATAAGCTTTTCCCCTGCAGGTGGAACCTGGGACTTGAACCCAGGTCTTTGTACATGGTGACAAGTGCTCAACCAGGTGTGTCACCACCCAGCCCCTATCTCTGTCTCTCCCTTTCTTCTCAATTTATCTCTATCCTACATAAATAAATGAGTTAATAAGTAAAAGGAAAATGAGCCATGTGGTAGAAGAACCATTGGCAAGCCGAAAGCTGCCACCATCCTCCTGTGTAGTGTGAAGAGGTCAGGGGCACCAGAGGGTGGGCGGTTTGCAGTGGGCACTCACCAGATGCATATGGGACACCCTCCACTGGGCTTCTGCCCATGTCATCCCCACTAGCATTCAGTAGGGTTCACCATCAAAGTTGGGATGTTGACTATGGCCTCAACAATGTTGCCCCCATCCTCACCTTTGCCTTCTGCCCCAGTGCTCACCTGTATTCCCAGGAAGAGTATGCCATCCAGACAGTACCCAGGCCAGAGTGTCTGAGCTGGTCCTCACAGAGGCCCCTTCTCTTTCACACTTGGCTGCTAGGAGGCTGCTCTCATGTCCCCCGAGCTGTGACCTGAGCCAGTTGCCAGCCTGCTCCCCCAACCCCTAGGGAGGCCTGCCCTGGATTCCAGAGTGAGGCCACATGCAGGTGAAAACAGGGTGACTCTCCCAGCCTGGTCTGCTGTAGCTCTACTCCACTCACTACCTGGCATATGAGCATGCTGGGCATTTCTGCTTCTTTTTTTTTTTCTTTCTGTTTTGTCAGAGAGAGAGAGAGTGTGTTTCTTTTTGTCATCACCAGGGCTTCACTACCCCCCCCCCCAAGGGTATTTTTTTCAGTTAGGGAGGAGAGGGAGAGGGAGAGAGACCAAGACCACGGTGCTGAAGCAACCCCCAGTGCAGTGGAGGTTGGGCTCAAACTTGGGTTACCCTTGTGGCAAAGCAGGCACCCTGCCCAGGTGAGCTATCTTGCAGTCTTTGGCCTGTTTGTTTCTGAGAGAGGTGAATTTTAACCCCTCTTGGATGATGGGTTTGAGCTTTCCAGTAGACTTTAGGGGCTGGGAGCTGGCTCACCTGCTGGAATACACACCTTACCATGCATTAGTTCCCAGGTTTGAACCTTGGCACCACATGAAAGCTCCATGGATACTAAAACAGAGCTATAAAGCCCTCTTCTCCTTGCCCCCCTCACCAGGATTTCACTGCTCCAGGCTGACTGTTGTAACTAAAACAAAAGGGCTTTTGCTGCTTTTTTGTGATGGAGAGTGAATGACTGTGGGGCGGTTGGGAATGGGTTTGAACAATTCAAGACTTTATTAGGGTGATACAGGGGTGAAGAACAAATATCCAGGTACTGCAAAATAAGCAGTGATCAGCTGGGGTAGAGAACATGCTAGGCCCAGAAAGTACATGAGTCAGTTACTAACTGGGTTCAGCCCCAGTTTTCTTTTATTTATTTATTTATTTTCCCTTTTGTTGCACTTATTGTTGTTGTAGTTATTGTTGTTGATGTCATTGTTAGGACAGAGAGAAATGGAAAGAGGAGGGGAGAGAGAGAGACACCTGCAGACCTGCTCCACCGCTTGCGAAGTGACTCCCCTGCAGGTGGGGAGCTGGGATCTCGAACCGGGATCCTTATGCTGGTCCTTGCACTTTGCATCACTTTCACTTAACCTGCTGCACTACTGCCCAACTCCCCAGCCCCAGTTTTCATTGTTGAAGTCAGCAGTGGTCTTGCAAGTCCTAGGAAGCCAAGCTGGGGTCACCATGTCCCAGAGAAGGCGCCAGGAAATCAAGGGTTGGCCAGATCATGAGAAAGGTAACTAGCAAGGTTAAAATTTACATGTGTCCAAGTCCCGGGAAAAGAGCCATCCTCCATGCCATCTCTCCATCCTGAATCTCAAATACTGCACCAGCCTCTCCCCGGCACCGCCTCCTCCCCCAGCATCCAGTCACGGGCATGCACTCAGGCAAAGAAGGCCGGACTTCCGGCCACTTGCAAGTTCCAACAGGCTGACACCGTCTCCAGCCAATTACGTTACACAACAATTCCCCTCTTATTATAAAACATAGGCATGATGCTCAAAGTCTATATGACTGTAAAAGAATAAACAAGTCTGAGTTTCAAGGGTAAGCCCTTGAAACTTGTAAGCCCTGAATTTTGTCCCCAAAAATGTGGTCACAGAAACTGGGTATCAGATGAAGGTGCTTTGAGCCTGAAAAACCTTTTGGTCTGTCATCTGTGTCTAACCCAAAGCCGGCCCAACACTTACGGAAACTCAGGTCAGAAACTGACAAAGGTGCCCCATAGTTCAAGTGGTTCCATGGTAGAGATCATTGTGCATCTCGGTGTTGAAGTGTTGCAATCTAGGCTTCAACTTGTGTTCTTGTGAGGAGTTCACAGATGAGAGGGGTTTAACTGCTCAGCATAGGTTCATACAGGACCTATGAACTATAAACTAGAACAAACATACCCTATGCCTTAAGTTAGTAATTTTTAACTTTTTTAATAATTTTTTTGTATTTATTTATTTATTTTCCCTTTTGTTGCCCTTGTTTTTTATTGTTGTTGTAGTATTATTGTTACTGATGTCATCATTGTTAGATAGGATAGAGAAATGGAGAGAGGAGGGGAGAGAAAGACACCTGCAGACCTGCTTCACCACTTGTGAAGTGACTCTCCTACAGGTGGGGAGCCGGGGGCTCAAACCAGGATCCTTATGCTGGTCCTTGCACTTTGTGCCATGTGCACTTAACCCACTGCGCTTCCGCCCGACTCCCTTAAGTTAGTAATTATATTGACTTCAGTCACAAAGACTAGCCAAATCATGAGGCATCTACTGGAGAAGGAGTAGAGGCTCTGTGGAGGAAAGAAACATTTAGCAGCTGTCTGATTAGAATTATACAGTACAAAATTTAAACTATATAAAGCTCTCTGTATTCTCCTGCTTAATTAGAGGATTAGCCCTTTAAGGGTGCATGTGGCGTTTTGCAGTTACTCATCTACCGGGTAGTAAGGCATGCAAAATCCATGCTAGAAGAAATAAGCCATAATCTAGAAACATACAGGGCCGTTGTCAGTCTAATAAGGAATATCTCAGCATCAAAGGCAGAGAAGGTGTTCACAAACATGGGTTGCTTTCTTTGTGACAGGTAGCATATATAAAAGGCCTGTAACAGAGACCACAGAGATAGGAATAAATTTCAGCTTAACAAACTGAGGGATGTGTGAAACATCCATTTTTCAGAGCCAATGTTAAAGTCTACTGAGGAAAACACCCATAAAGGGGAGAGGAGTCATACCAGTCTAAGCATAAAGGAACAATGGCTCATGCTATACCAGAGAAATATCCAATCATTTAACTAGAGCTCAGCACCTTAGTGAAAGAACGACTGGGAATTAATAGCTGGTCTGTATGCACTATAATCCTAGCTGGGGCTATATGGAGGAAATGGGGCGGGCGGGGTGTGCACAGGCTAAGGAAAGGATTTCCATGGATCAAAGGTTGTGGTGGTGGGGTGGTGTTTGGAATAGTGAAACTATTTAAGCAGGTATGGGTGTCCATATAGAGGCAGGGTAGCTGATTTTGGCTCAGTAGAAAAATGTGAGAATGTTTGGGTTTTAGAATCCTGAGAGTTACTACCAGAAGTAGTTTGTGTCTTGGAGTTGGAGTGGGGGCCGTGAGAAGATGTAGACTTGGGGTGGGAGGATGTAGATTTGGAAACAGAAGAGGGAGAATTTATGGAGCTGTATTGTAGAGAAGCCTGACATTGCTTGAGTGTTAGCATACACAAGTTATAAGTTTGATAGTGACTAGCTGTAACTACCCCAATATTTTTGCCTAAGTCACAGCCAATTTTCCTCCATAACTCAACCGATAAATTCCCGTTTGGGAAGCAGAGTAGAAACAGACTCAATTACTTCTAACAATTTACGTAAGTCTTGGGTAGAACACTGGATGTTACATATTCATAAGGTTTCTTTCAGTTGTTTAAAGTGAGAATTCTTGAGGGGACTTCCGGAGGCGGGGCTATGAGCAGCAGCAGATCTGTTTCTCTCCTCTCCTCTCCCGGATCAACTAGGAATACCAAAGGAGACCACCTGGGACCACAATAAGACAGGACTAGAACGACTACAGGAACCCACCAAATCACCGGTGGTGACATGTTTATACATAAAGTGAGAATTCTCTTTCTTTGAATGTGAAACTCCCATGGCAAATGTGTAATTTAACTAAAGTTAGACCACTTACCAGACCTTGGTGTGGAACAGTCTATTCCTTCTTAAGACTCCTAGAATCAGGAAGCGTAAATCCACTATGGAGGCAGAAAAAAACTGAAGGCAAAAAATAAAGTTAAAAAAGAAGAGAAAGAGAAAAAGGAACGTATGAAAGAAAGTAAATAAATAAAAGTAAATTAACAGGACACAAGGAACAAAATGGGCCATGCGGTCAAGAGAGTGGGTCCAGAATGCAACACGTGTGGCCGCCAAATATAGCAAACAACACGTGGCTCCGTTTAAGGTTAAATCAAGAGAGGTTTAGTATTAAAATCACTGAAAACGTGAGGGAAGAAGTCTAGTTAAGAAAGTAGGCAAAAGTCCAAAGTCTGCAACCAAGCTACCCAAGACTACCATGGGAAGAGATCAGGATTAATTCATGGCCACACCAACAGGAACGTGCTGTGATGAAGGTAATCCAGTCAAGAGAGCAAGCTGCTGCAAGTCCATGCTTATAAACATTCCCTTGTGAGTGTGCTCTGGCCACAGGCTGACATCATTTGTGTGCTCATTGTCCCAAATTCCTGCTGGAGTCACAATACTCACTTTTTCAGAGACAGAAAAAAATGGGGAGACTCCACAGTGCCAAAGCTTCCTCCAGTGCAGTGGGGTCTAGATTTGAACCTAGGTCTCAGATGTGGCAAATACCCAGGTAAGCCTCTTTTGCAACCCTCTCTTTATATAAAATTAACTAAATGAATGATGGGCCAGATGATGGCACACCTGGTTGAGCACACAAATTACCATGTGGAAAGACCTGGATTCAAGCCCCTTGGTCCCCACCTGCAGGAGGGAAGCTTCATGAGTGGTGAAGTAGTGCTGCAGATCTCTGTCCTCCCCTCTTAATTTATCTCTGTCTCCATCCAAAAATAAATAAAACACTTTTTTAAAAATACACACACACAACAAACAAGCCAGGGGGATATAAAAAAAGAATGGAAACCTCAGCTCGGGTGCCAGCGTGCTTTTGGTTCACAGTGAAGAACAGTGTCCCCATGTTCCTGGGTCACACTTGCTTCCCCCATGACCAACACGCATTCAGGTGGTGCAGGCTTCAATCCTCGAGCCTGCTTGGACTTGTCACCCCCAAGTCCACAATGCACATGGGGTTCGCTCCTGACATTGTGAGTCCTGTGCGTTTGGATAAATGTAGTATATGGAACACTATATTGTACACAGCTCTTCCGCTGCCCTGTCATTGCCTCCTACTCCCCAGTCACCCCTCTCACCCCTACAGCCCCTGGTAACCCCTGTTCTTTCTCTTAAAAAAAAGTTGGAGAGAGAGCACAGTGATTATGCAAATGATTTTTTTTTTTTTTTTGCCTCCAGTTGCTTGGGCTTGGTGCCAGCATTATGAATCCACTGCTCCTGGAGGCCATTTTTTCCACTTTTTATTAGAAAGAAGAGAGAGAAATTGAGAGGGGAGGGGAAGACAGAGAGGGGGAGAGAAAGATAGGCACCTGCAGACTTGTTTCACCCTCTGCAGTAGGTTAAGCGCACATGGTGAGAAGCATAAAAATCAGTTTAAAGATCCTGGTTCAAGCCCCTGACTCCCCGCCTGCAGGGGGTTGTTTCACAAGTGGTGAAGAGGTCTGCAGGTGACTTTCTCTCCCCCTCTCTGTCTTTCTCTCCTCTCTCCATTTCTCTGTCCTATCCAACAACAGCAATAACAATAACAACAACAAAATGGAAAATATGGCCTCCAGGAGCAGTAGATTTGTAGTGAGGCACCGGAGCCCCAACGATAACCCTGGAGGCAATAAACAAGGAAACAATGGGTGAGGGACTCAGGGCTCCACACTTGCCAGTCCAGTGCCCTAAGCTCTGTGAGGCTGCCTCCCCACTGCTGTTCTCTTTACCACTTGCTTCGTAGTTTTGCATTTTCCTGAGTGTCATAGAGCCATGGTCAGAGAATTTTCAGATTTCTTAGTTGTCTGTATTTGAGGTCCCTGCACATCATCTTTTTTTGTGACTGGTAGCTCATTTCTTTTAGCACTGAAAGATAGTCCAGTGTCTGGCTAGTTCTACAATTTATTTATCTACTTGGCTGCTTCTGCGTTTTGGCAAAGATGAGCAAGCCATTATTAAGGATTCTTGTATGGACATGTTTGAAACCCTTTGGGTGAATACCAAGGAGCATGGTAACTGGGTTTCATGGGATGACTGGGTTCAGTTTTGTAAGGCGCTACTCACCTGTCTTCCAAAGTGGCTTTGCATAGCACACTGTTGTGTACCCCACCAGCAAGGACTTCCTGCTGCTCCACAGCCTCACCAGCATTTGGTGATGTCAGTGCTCTGATTGCCCATCTGTGTGTCTTCTCTGGTGAGGGGTTTAGTAAGTTCATTGACTCATTTTTAAGTTAAGTCTTACATTTTTCTCTGTGTATTTATTATTATTACTATTATTATTATTTTGCCTCCAGGATTATTGCTGGGGCTCGGTGCCTGCACTATGAATCAACTGCTCCTGGAGGCTATTTTTCCCATTTTGTTGCCCTTGTTGTTACCCTTGCTGTTGTCGTTATTATTGTTGTTATTGCTGTCATTATTGTTGGATAGGACAGAGAGAAATCAAGAGAAAAAGGGAGAAGAAGATAGATACCTGCAGACCTGCTTCACTGCCCATGAAGTGACCCCCCTGCAGGTGGGGAGCTAGGGGCTCGAACCAGAATCCTTATGTCGGTTCTTGTGCTTGGGGCCACAGGTGCTTAACCCGCTGTGCTACGCCGCCTGACCCCACTCCCCCATAAATACAATCTTTAAAAGAAGAAAAGAGAGACTTGCAGCACTACTTCACTGCTATTGAAACTTCCTCTGTACAGGTGGAGGCTAGGAGCTTGAACCCTCGTTCTTGGGCATGGTAATATGTGTACTCTACTGGGTGCGCCACCACTAAAACTCTAATCTTCTGGTTGTTAAACTTTACAACATTCTTTATATATTTTAGACAATAGTTTTGTACTCAGTGTTCCTCTTACAGATATTTTCTTCTTGTCTGTGGTTTGCCTTCTCATTCATTCCCATTGTCATTTCATGGGAACAGTAGTTTTTAATTTGTTATTATTATATTTATTTATTTATTTTTACTAGAGCATTGCTCAGTTCTGGCTTATGATGGTGCAGAAGATTGAATGTGGGACCTGGGAACCTCAGGCATGAGTTTTTGTTTTTTAAATTTTCTTTATTGGGAGGATTAATGGTTTACAGTCAATAGAAAAATACAGTAGTTTGGGAGTCAGGCGGTAGTGCAGCGGGTTAAGAGAAGGTGGTGCAAAGAGCAAGGACCAGAGTAAGGATCCCAATTTGAGCCCCCGGCTCCCTACCTGCAGGGGAATCGCATCACATGCTATGAAGCATGTCTGCAGGTGTCTATCTTTCTCTCCATTTCTCTCTGTCCTATCCAACAACGACTACATCAATAACAACAGTAATAACTACAACAATAAAACAACAAGGGCAACAAAAGGGAATAAATAAATAAATGAATACTAAAAAAATAAAATAAGGGAGTCGGGCTGTAGCGCAGCGGGTTAAGCGCAGGTGGCGCAAAGCACAAGGACCGGCATAAGGATCCCGGTTCGAACCCCGGCTCCCCACCTGCAGGGGAGTCGCTTCACAGGCGGTGAAGCAGGTCTGCAGGTGTCTATCTTTCTCTCCTCCTCTCTGTCTTCCCCTCCTCTCTCCATTTCTCTCTGTCCTATCCAACAACGACAACAACAAT